>NC_142934.1:1348482-1360982 GCF_046866305.1 Octopus bimaculoides | reverse complement strand
GTTCCAGGCATCCCGTTTGGGGTTAGGACCATGTAGTAAAATACACACGCCCACACACGCACACACGCACACACGCACAAACAAACATACATACATATATATATATGTATATATATATATATATATATATATATATATATCCATACACGCACATACATACATAACCATATACATATGTATATATACTTATGTGTGTGTGTGTGTGTGTGTGTGTATATAAATGACAGCGAAAGCACTAATATGTCAGCGGGTAGATGTATTATGAATGCGCATGACTCGTTCATCGTCTCTCACTCTGTAACCCTATGCTTATTTACAGACTCGTTATATGTGTACGTTTGTGTGTGTGTGTGTGTGTGTGTGTGTGTGCGCGCGTGTGTGTGCGTGTGTAAAATTTAATCTATATCACATACATCGGAAATACTTCTGACAATCTCCACCATTTAATTCTCACCTTTCTTCAGGCTGTTTATTTCTTAATAATGGATTTTTTTTGTTTTTCTTCTTTTTTGCAATGATTTTCGCTTTGAAAACTTCTAAACTTCTCAGAAGAGCGGCCATATTTATTTTGGGAATTAAGACAGGAGGCGCCTCGCTTATCACTTTAAGTAACTCAACGTTGCTTTCATTGATTTCGTATTGTTTGTGTTTTGGACAGTTCTTGAGAAATTGTTAGTTTTTTAAACGAATCCCCGCCTTTTTTCTCTGTATGATATATGTATGTATATTTGTGTATACATATATGCACACATACATACCTATGAGCATACATATGTAAATTCATACAAACACGTATATATATATATATATATATATATATATATATATATATACGTATATATATACATACTAACAGGAGGTTCTTTTTTTTAATTACAAAGTGAGTGGGGGGGGGGCGATGTTGTGTTAAAATATACATCTGAGTGTTTTGTGTATTTATGTGTTTAAGTGTGTGTGTGTGTGTGTGTGTGGGTGCGCGTAAACTAAGTGGGCAGTTTTGTGTGTTCTCAGTGTACACAGGTGTGTGTGTGTGTGCGTGCGTGCACCATCTTGCCATCTTTGTGAAAACAGATGTCAATATATTTCTTGTTTTTTTTTTTCTGTGCGTGTGTATTTGTGTGACTGTATATGTGTGCATACGTGCACGTGTATATATTTTCTAACGTTTATTTATTTATTTATTTATACTCTAAAAACCTCTCTCTCTCCGACCTGACTGCCTGTGTGCCTGTACGTTGCACCACCAAAGAGTTTGGAGGGAGTACCTTTCATTCCTCACTCCTACAGAACAACAGCCTGAAGGGAATATTTTACAGTCATTTCCCTAATAAATCTAAAAAAGCTTAAGTAAAAAATTCTAAAAATAAAACATAAATATAAAAAAATAAACCAAACAACTGACTCTGCTGTTGATTTGTCGATAGTTTTCACACACTTAAAGCGATTGGAACAATAGAAGTCAGGGGGAGGGAATGGTAAAGAAAGGCTGGAATGGTAGGCTAATAGAAGGATATCCTCCCCCTCTTCCTCTCTCCCTCCCTGTCACTGGGATTTTTGTTAAAAGATATTCTATCAAATAATATTATTTTTATGGTTGAAGGGGGACGAGGGAAACGGACGTAAGACTCATTGACAACGACTGAAAAGAGATGAACTAGAAAAGAAAGACAACAGCAGCAGCAACAACAACAACAATAATAACGGATGCTACTATTATTCCTAGTACTACTACGACTGCTGGGGCTGGGGCTGCGGCTACTACTGCGACTACTACTACTACTACTACTACTACTACTACTACAAACAAACAACGTTTTCTGTTGAATGGAGAGTTAATCTGTGCGAAATATCTGGGTATTGTATTTAAAACGTCCCACTTCAATGACAAGATGGCGCTGCTGGCGGATATAGTGGGAAGAGATAATAGCAACAGATTAATAATAATAATAATAATAATAATAATCACTCTCGTCTTCATCATCATCATCATCATCGTGGACGTTGTCGTCGTCACGAACAATACTATTCATCACAATCATCAATATCATTGATCAACATCATCATCATCATCAGAAGATGATTGAAAAAGAATAACAGATTTTGTCAGGGCAAGAAGTGTGTGTGGAGGCGGGGCGAGGGTTTAGAGAAAATCTAAATATTAGAGAAAAAGAATCTGGGCAAAGTATTTGTGGAATATGTAAAGAATATACGTGACCTTACAGCTTATGTAGAGATCAATGATTTAGTGAAGTCATTGATTATTAACAGCGCTACTTGCTGGAAAAATCACGTTGTCTTAGAGTGCTGGAGAAAAGGGTTTAAATTAAAGGCCATATTGAGTTTCTATGTGACCACAGTGGGTTCCATTGCAAAACCGATTCACAATGAAATAGAATTGGAATTGAAACTTCACCAATCTTAGAAGCTTTATGGTTTCTTTAATGGAGAAATAGAGAGAAAAATGTTAACTCTATATTCCTTCCTCATTAAAATCTTTCTTTCTCCTTGACTCATTCATAATATCTGGATCTAGTTCTATGTTTCTCTTTCTCTCTCTCCCGCTCTTTCTCTCTCTCTCTCTCTCTCTCTCTCTCCCGCTCTTTCTTTCTCTCTCTCTCACATGCTCTTTCCGTTATTATATACGTTTGTGCATGGGTGTGTAGTGTGTGTGTGAGGGAGAGAGGAGAGACCCTGTGTGCACGTGGGTGTGTGTGTCTGTGAGACGCTGTGTGTGCCTCTGTACAAATGTACGTACGTATATATATATACAGACATATATGTATGTATCTATATATATATACATATATATAGATAGATATATAAACCTATATGTGTATATATATATATATATATATATATATATATATATAAAAGAGAGAGTGAGGGGGAAAGAAACAATGAGAGAGAGAGAGAGAGAGACGAAGATCAATGAAAAATTAATATATTTAGGAGTATAATCTATATACTCTATATTTGTCATGGAAATTGAAAAGTCGGTAAGTTTATGTTGGGTCTTCATTGATATAGAATTGTAAAAGAAAGCCAGGTTATTGAACTACAGGAACAGTAAAGGCTTTGCGTTTATAAATTTTCGCAGTTTGGTTTACATGCGTGTGTGTGTGTGTAATATAGCACTGATCCAGGAAAGGATAAGATTATAGAAGTCTAATGAACATTAAGTAAAACACTGATAGCATAAAAATGTTTGGGTGCAGTCGTGAGGCCCCAAAGTACTGTTTATGTGAAACGGTGGAAAATGTCGTAGCTTGAGTCAATTATTCTATGACTATGAATACTAGATTGATGCACAGTTATATACAAACATTAATGGTTATATATTTTGTATGGTACAAACACATACAAATATCTTTCTATGTACGTATATAGCTTTGAAAAACAACTTAGAAGCTCGGGTAAATACCGTTATAAGAAGGAATGACGCAGCCAGGAAGCCACTGTAGTGGATCGATCCCTGAGTGCTCTGAACCATTAAGTGACCCCTGGATAACAGATATAAAAATGTTCTCGCATTCAAAGGGCTATTATTTAGCATTACAAAAGACGGTAACTGATGTGAGACGTAGCTTAGGTCGATGGTATGTAACAAATCTCGTTCCAAGGGGAAATACAAAGCTCTCGATAGTCAAATTGTCGATGAAATATCAAAAGAGAAGTCATCACGAAATAGAAATAAAGGAAATAATCTCATCAATGTAACATGCTTCAAAACATGTGGCAATAAAAACAGTTGTCCTGCAGTGAATCTAAGATGAACTACGGTAAAAAAAAAAACTCTTTACAAATACAGAACACAAAGAAACCCTTTAAAACGCGAGAAAAACAAGCAAAACAATTATTCCTTTGATCAGAACATTCGGTGAAGTAAAACTTGTTAGAAAGCATTTTCAAGATCTCCAGAAAGATTCTATGTAAGGAACGAGGCAAGGAGATGCTCCGGTTTCAGAAATAAAGCCAGATTAATTTTCCTGAATTATTAAAGATGGTACTAGAAAATAGAAAGAAGATACTCAATACCTGAAACGGTAAAGAAAACACAAGAAAACAGGGGAAACAGGAGGACCAAAGGACAGAGTTCATTAGGCAAAGCTCAACAATAATAATAAAAAAAATATAGAAGAATCTATTTTTCTGAATGTCGAGAAAGAAAACAATCTACAAGAGGAAACATTTGTGAAACAACCGAACGAATCAATAATTTATCGAAAGGAGATTTGGATAATGAGGAATTGGCGAAAGGACTTAAATTCATTCCCGAACCAACAGTCAACCACCAGGTATTTGGAAGAGAGTATTCAAAGATCTTTCGTAGCACACGACGCGTTGAGCATTTTACCAATAAAAAATAGTGGAATGAATTCACGAAGCCAAACGGACGAAATACTCATCCGGGCCAATATTGGTATGCTTTCCAAATTCTCACTGAGGCATAATACTAGCGTCAGACCAAATATTACCCAAATCAGAGAAGTCTGCACTTAAACGTTTCCGAAACGATAACACAGTGACACATACAAACAGATAAATGTGGTGCATTGTTATAGTGGATGTCGAATATTACCGGAATTTGGTTGAAGACAAATTGAAGGAAACAGCATTTTATTGTGAAATACTTTGAAATAACCTTTAAATATAGATCACCATATCATGAAGATCGGTAACCTGGTTCAAAGCACTCTAACTTTCGTACAACCAATGAAAGTGACTGCTTTACCAGTTTTGCAGCAAAACCCCGTAACTGGGTGAAACTGGAAGAAATCTCCACGTTCTCTCTTATTCTCCTGTCGGAAAACAACGAAACGCAGCTTGGTGTTGAATCCCCAAATGCACTGACACTACAGGATTTTTCTTTCAGTGTATCGGCAATGACACCCAAATAGCGATTATCTCACTAGTCATATACTGCAGAAGAACAATTCAAAACTTTTAGAACCTGCCACAGATGTTACATAACCTCCACACATAAACACACAATACTGTCTTTGCTCTCCTTACTAGGGAACAGAGTACATCACTCCGAGAATGGATATGTGTGTGTGTGTATTTGTATGAATATAGATTAAATCCATTCACAGATATTCTTTATCCATATATTTGTACGTGTGTAAATGATATGTGGCAATATATATATATATATATATATATATATATATATATATATATATATATATATATGTATGTGTGTGTGTGTGTGTGTGTGTGTGTGTGTGTGTGTGTGTATGCGTGTATGTGTGTGTGTCCAAATACTTATATACACACGCAAGCATGTATATATATTTAAATACACATGTATATAGATTCACACTCGGGCATACAGATACACGTACATACATCTTATACATATATACAATTACATGCATACGCACAGATGTGTATATATATATATATATATATATATATATACATGTAATATATGTGTGAATGTATGTATGTTTGTATGTACGTATAACAGTGTTTCGCGTATTTTCATTTAACGACAATGAGATTGTGTAACATTAATGTGTTCTCTAATGACCTGACGGCAGTATAAATTTTATATTCCTGTCCCGTTAAACTAAATCTCTGACTTTCAACAAATTGTCGCTCGGAAAATTATTTCTGAAATGAGAAAATTATTTCCTATAAATCCACAGATCTCCAGTAAATGTTATTGTGCAATAAACCAATTTGTAAACGATCGTAATAATAATAATAATAATAATAATAGCAATGATAATAATAATAATAATAATAAAGCGATGTGTCTACAGTATAATGAAATGAATTGTTGAATGTCTTATTGCTTCTGAGAAACAACAAATGCGTGTAATGGCGGACAATTCTTTCGCTTGCCAGAAACATTTACTCCGATGGAGGGGAAGAGTTTTCAATTTTATTTTTGCATATACGATTCTAGATTTATGTTTTTGAATTTTCTATTTATTACTAACATATATCATATGTATCTACTTCTAATATCGATATTCTTGTTGTTGTTGTTGTTTCTGTTCAGCCCTAGGCCAGCTTTGATTAGACGTATGAACAAACGTGTTTATGATTCAACTTACTTTCTTTCCAAAGAATTGTTGCAGAACATCATTATTTAATGTTTTTCTTCTTTTATTAAGACAGCAAGGTGTCATACGAAAATGGTGATTTAACAGAATGGCTAGAGTGCCATCGTACAAAAACACCTTGCGGTGCTTGTTTCCCCTCTTCATATTCTGAATTCAAATCTCACCATTATCAATTTTGCCCTTCATACTTCATCAATAAAGTTATATTCTAGTCCAGGACACTAGATTTCCGAAGTGTTTAGGGCGGTTTTCTTTTTTGTTTTGTTTTTTTTGTTTCTTTTTTTGCTTTCCGTCTAAATCTATGCAGTTATTGCGAATTCCTCTATATTTAATTTCCAAAACGATTTTATTATAAAAGATATCGAAAGAATATCATCATTGTGACCAGAGTCGAAAATTCCTCTCACAGTCTCTCTACAATCTACCATTTTTCATTGGTCGTGGCGGCTGTTCCTCATTGGGGTTGCCATCGTCTTAGAGTTGGTCGATGAATGTTTGATCAGGTCTTCCACAGTAGCATCTCCCGTGAGTTGGTTCCCACAGTAATTCCCCGTGTATAACTTCTTGCTTAAATCTCCAGCAATGTCCTGCGTATATATTGTTTATACTTTTATTTACTTATATATATATATATATATATATATATATATATATATATATATATATTTATATTCTATTATATAGTTCTTGTTTATGTCCTCTGGCTTAACAGTAATTCAAACTGATGGACAACGACAAACTATTGTGCTTCCAGGACGGATATTATTTTCTACTCTAGGCACAAGGCCAGAAATTTGGCGGGAGGGGGGAGTCGATTAGATCATCCCCAGTACGCAACTGGTACTTAATTTATCGACCCCAAAATGATGAAAGGCAAAGTCAACCTCCATATATATATATATACACACAACTCTGGACTGTTTGTGAGTATTGTTTATGTTAGCAATCTCTATATAAAGCAGTATATTTCATATATATATATATATATATATATATATATATTGTCATATAAGTATTGATATGAAAATATAAACTATATATACAGTATATAAGGTCATATGTGAACATACATACATACATACATACATGTTTTCGCCTTCCCAGCAATATACAGATGATGATAAATAGCCACACGTCCCCGTTTCCAAACTCAGACAACTGTTACTCTCTTAGATATTTCTGAAAGCGAGGGCGTGAGTGACATTTGCTGTCAGGCATAGCCAGCATTGAACTGGTTTATGTCCACAATAATTCAACTGACTTTTAGTGACAAGGTCCTGGAGGTGTAGGATCTTGAAAAGTATGTTAAAAGACTTCCAGAATTTTAACTCCAATACACCTTCGTCTGTTCACGACGGCGGAAATGCTGTTTTATTTCTATATTTCTTTCACTGTATTTATCCAACCAGATTGCTTGAAACAATAATTTTAAAAAAGCATCCTCATTTAATTTCTACAAATTGCGACGATATTGGTATTGTTGACCAGACAAACACGGATGTTGCGAAAATAATACCTTTCGTGAAATCGTTAACGATATTGTGAAATAGGCCAGGCTGGTGGTTGTCGTCTCACTTGACAATAATATTAGATTTGGGGTGGCCGTCATACGGAAATGTGTGGTGGTCATCAGATATGAAATAATCATTTGTGATATTGGAACAATAAGATCTCGCCATTTATTAGCAGAGGCTACAGTTGATGTAAGCACTTCTTAACTGGGAATGGTAGATGATATCTTAAGCGTCAAGCGAATGAGAGTGAGGGAAGAGGGGAGAGAAAAAGGGTGGGAGGGAGAGAGAGAGAGGAGAACGAGAGAAAGAGAGAAAAGGGAGAGAGAGAGTGTCTGTATTGTTGGTTGAATTGTGGAGAAATAAATGGCAAAGGAATTAAAGGAACGGTGCGTGATGTGATGCAAGGAGTGCCAAGTAAAGGGAAAGGCCAACAAAAGGAAAGTCGACATACTTCATACAACGTTATTGCTAAACATGGCTGAGTTTATGTTAATAATATTGAAAGACAAAACAATTACTGAATGATATTTGATATTTAATTCGCCTCGTTGTTAATTCTACCTGCTACATTATACTTTGTCCAGGCAAATATCGATGTCTGACATAAACACAACGTCTGCAATGAAGGGGTTAAATATATACGATTAGATCGATCCTATTCTCAAATGGTAGTCAACCTACGTAAGATGAAATATGTAATCAATGTCTACAAGATTCGAACTTGTAACGTGTATTAAAGCAATTTCTTCGTAATGATGGAATAAGATGAGAAAAAGAAATGGCGCTGATATCGGAAATGTGAGGAACTGCAAATCTTTTTAGCCACAGTGCATTACTGGTATTTGTTTTATCGAATATGGAAAAATTTAAAGACAAAGTCAGTTTTGTTGTGAATGGTTCTCAGAAGGTATGAGGATGAAACTGAATACCACAAGGTATTTCTTCCATCTCCACCGACGCCTTATTGAATCAACTTCTCCACTGCTCTTGTCTTTAAGTATTGATTGATAGTAAAATGGAGACGGGGCCATATATTTTAAGAGGCAATCCATAAAACCCATCCCTCTATTTCAGTGATGCTTTATTTCATTGACCTTTCGAAGGATAACAGCATATAGATGCCCTCAGCAGGATTTGAACTCTGTATATACAAGTACATAGGTAAAGACCGCAAGGTATTCCTTGCGATACTCTTCTTATAATTCTATCTCATCTTATCGTTGTAAATCTCAACCAAAAACTATGTCTTGAATGGAACAGAAGACTAGTGAGAAATCCCATGGCGATCCCATAAGAGAAATGAGGATAATTCCAAACGTGGAGATCGGAAAAGTTCAAAAATCACGTGGGCAAAATACTGAGAGGGACTTTATAACAGTGAAACGAAGAATTTCTCCCATACGCTCATATTCTCTCTCTCTCTTTCTCTCTCTCTCTCTCTCTCTCACTTTTTCTACCCCCCCTCTCTCTCTAGCTCTTTCCCTCCCTTGCTAAGTCACGATATAAACATATACAAAAGCATACAGGATCACAAACTAATGCGCACAGACACACACACGTATGCCTACACAAACACGCGCAGAAAGACCAAAGCACACACAGAGATCGACACACAGACGCACATGAACATATATATATAAACAGAGAGATTTACCTGGTTATATTTATCGATGGATTACTGAACACAGCACTTCCACTCTTTATTTAACGCATCTTACCTTATCTTCGGAGATTTTCTTCCCAATAGGAATTTGGCGTGCTGCTTTGTCTTAGATTAGTTTCAAACGATGTGTGTTGCAAATTAATTCCTATTTATGACATTCAGTGCAATCATGCAATATTAATCCAACAGTTGCACACACCGGTGCAAGGCGAGATAGGAAAATAAAAAAAAACTGTTTATATTTGCTGAAAATGACACGTCAAAAGCTGTAAATATGTCCAATGAAAATGCCGCCGTGAACACCAACGACTGGCAACAACAAGTACAACGGATCTTAATAATAATAATAATAATAATAATAATAGTAATGATAATAATAATAATAATAATAATAATAGTAATGATAATAATAATAATAATAATAATAGTAATGATAATAATAATAATAATAATAATAATAATAGTAATGATAATAATAATAATAATGATAATGATAGTAATGATAATAATGATGATAATAATAATGAGGAGTAGGAGTGGAGGAAGGTGGAAAATGAGATGTGATGATGATTAGGAAGAGGGGATCATAGTGACAATGTTGAAAATAATAATAACAACAACCACCACAATAATAATAATAATAATAATAATAATAATGGAGCAGAAAGTAAGATGCTAGGAAGTTATTATTATTTATATTTGTAAGTTTTCTGTGAGATTTTTGAAGACAATTAGGACAGCGAATAAGAAATACAACTTATTTGGATTTGATCAGAGGAAACAAAAGAAAGCGAAACTGTAAATAAATGGAAAACGTTGCTTAAGATGATTACTCACCGATTCTGTAAGAAACTATTTGAAGTTTATTACATCAGGCTCAAGCAACACCTCGATAAAATCTGGCAGGTTTCGTTGTTCTTTCTACCTGGAATGATTGGTGAACGAGGCTTTATTACCGGCGTGGCACAAATGGTTTCTAACAACCTGCAAAAAACCCTATTTCCGATGTGTTTTAAAGATTGTTTGATGTGCTTCTGTTGCTATTTTGTAATGCCAAGCCTACCCTGCTCCTACAGGTCATTTAACAAGAGCATACCAGCCATCTAGTGTTCAACTGAAGGATGGGTCAACGGTAACATCCATCACCTCGGGACGTGAGAGAGAATAGGAAAACACCACGAGGCATAATGTTCAGTGTTATATTCCCAAACTGGTACTTACGTTATAAGCCCCCAAAACAGTGAAAGATAAAGATGATTTTGATTACACTTAGACACAAGTAATCCAGGATAATCACACACACACTCACCCACACATACACACACACACTATCTCTCTCTCTCTCTCTCTACCAAATCCACTCACAAGGCTTAGGTCGGCCCGAGGCTATAGTAGAAGACATTTGCCCTAGGTGCCACACAGTGGGACTGAACCCGGAACCATGTGGTTGGTAGGCAAGCTACTTACTACACAGCCACTCCTGCACCTATATATATATATATATATATATATATATATATATATATATATATATATATATATATATATATATATGTGTGTGTGTGTGTGTGTGTGTGTGTGTGTGTGTGTGTGTGTGTGTATACATATATGTATAGATAGATAGACACGTTTTCCACTGTCGTTACTCGGAGTTTCGGGTTAGCAAGTTTAGCCAAGACAGATTACTTACACAGAAACTTTGTCATTGCAAAATAGATGACACGTAACATCGTTGTCTTTTTCCTTTGTCATTATTGAATAAAACTTCCGTATTGCCTGACGTTTGTATGTATACGATGCATCCACACATTTCTGTATTTATACAAAGATAAATACATAATTGGATACTTACGTAGAAATGCGCCGTTAGGTGTGTATGTGTGACTCTAGATATGTGAATTGCGTCAACAGAAAAGTAGTTACATGTAAACACACTTCACACACATATACGCACACACGTAGTGTATATCAATTTTATATATATATACATTTACATACTTATATATATATATATATGTATACATGGCTGGAGGAATGGATGAATAAATATATAAACGTATTTGTATACTTATATATGTATATTAATGCATACATTTGCATATAAATATGTATATATAGATGTGTGTGAATGTGTGAGAGAGAAGGGGGAGTATTGTCTGCATACTTATTAAAACATCTTTATGCATAAAACATGAACATAAAAGAAAAACGAAGACGTCGATTCATCGATGTCTGAACATAATCTGCGAAGTAACAACTCGAAAGTAATTCTTCTAACTGCAATTAGCCGAACGAGAAGTTGTCAGTGAGAATCACATGGAAATGTTCATTGGAATGTGTAAGATCTATATAAATAAATAGCTAAGAATGACGGAGTGGTGACTGTTGTATGAGGACGGCGAGGCTGGAGTTGCAACTCTCCATCATATCTACAGTAAGAATATCAGAATCAAAATAAATTGTTTGCAGTACGTTTAGTTGATAAGCTGTAAATTAACTTAAAGTTAACATTTAAGGGAGACGTACTAGTAAAATGAAAAATAATATTCTTATTGGGAGTGTATATATTTAATGCATCAGACAGTTGCATAAACATAAATATGTGTGTGCATATATATATATGATTGTGTGTGTGTGCGGGCGTTTGTGTGATAGTATGCATATGAGGTTATGAGTGAAGACGTATGTCTAAAAGGGCAAGGGTGTGTGTGTGTGTGTGTGTGTGCGTGTGTGTGTGTGTATTTGTATGAGGATATGCAAATATGTGTGCATGATCGTGTAATTTGGCGTATTGTATCTTCAATATTTACTTTTATATATTTCTGTGTGCATTCGTTCCTTTGCATGCGTTGAAACGTCTAACGGGATATGCATTTGTTTTGTACATACATACATATATATATATATATATATATATATATATATATATATATATGAGCGGAGTAGATGGAACAGGGATAACTGAAGGGAAATATTCTTTATGTTGCATGTCTCGTCTCATATGTGTGCAAGTATATTCAATTTTCTGAGAATATCAACTGTTGTATGCATTTGTATTGTTTAATATGTTTAACATATTCGATATCGGCTTCATGTAAACAAAATTCTATAGTGTTATATATAGGCTAAGAGTGGCTGTGTGGTAAGTAGCTTGCTTACCAACCAACCACATGGTTCCGGGTTCAGTCCCACTGCGTGGCACCTTGGGCAAGTGTCTTCTCCTATAGCTTTAGGCCGACCAAAACCTTG
>NC_142934.1:1328482-1343482 GCF_046866305.1 Octopus bimaculoides | reverse complement strand
ATATTAATCTAGACTGAAGTGTTTCGCGAAGTTGTTTTAACCGACCGCACGACTATAATGTCTCCCAAATTAAAGTACAAGATTTGATGAAATAATCTTCTTTACGAATACAACGCAATTACAAGAAGGCGGTTGATTCTAATGGACGTGGCTTTTCAATATGCTTCCAGCATGCGTTGAAAAAAACCAAAAGAAACCACTACATATATTTGTACATGTGTGTGTGTTAGTGTGTGTTAGTGTGTGTCTGTGTACGTCCATGCACGTGTTCGTGTGTGTGTGTGAATATATTAAAATTCGGTCTAATGACGTAATTTTGTAATGTACTGTAAGTGCTTGGATCGGTTTACTACTAAAACTCCGACTTGAACTTGAACGAAAAATAAGGAGATGCTGTAGTAACCTAGCAAAGAATGGCTACTAGTGGTTTACCATCGAGTGATTTGATATAGATTAGGAAGAATGAACAAGCAAGCCATGTGGCATCACTTTAGAGTCTGTCGTTTGCACTTCAAACAACTCTGTAATTTATGTTTGAATTACAAGTTCCATGCTTTAAAGCGATACCACGTGTTTTGCTTAGTCATTACCTCTTTGATATATATATATATATATATATATATATGTATGTATAATTTGCTCGTAGATGTGTGAGTGTGTGTATATATAAATACACATACGCGCGCCCCATGTAACCACATGTGAATCGTGGGCTATTTTTTCCCCACCGTCTTCCTTTTCTATAACTTCCCTCTGTTTCTGAAAAAGAGCTTTGCTCGGAAAGTGAAACCACTTTTCTGTCCTTCCCTGAGCGTCTGCTAATATTTTGCAAGTACCACGTCCTTGCGTTGTTGCTTTTTTGTGTTTGTTCTTCGTATTTTTTTATTGCCTATATATATATATATATATATATATATATATATATATTTATATATGTGTATATATGTGTCTCTCTCTCTCTCTCTCTCTCTCTCTCTCCATATATATATATCATGTGCATTTCGTTTGCTATGGAACTGGATACAATATATTACTTGCATATATCATCCTTCAAGGATAACATTGTAAACTTTCTGATAAAAGTATTAAATATATAATTTCCTTTGTTTTCCGTTAATGTTCGAAAATATCTGATCTAAAGTACAGAGACATGCAAACACACACACACACACACACACACACACACACACACACACACACACACACATATATTTTTGTGTGTACATACCGATGCATGTATCTAAGTATATATATGTGTGTATATGTGTGTGTGTATTTATGTATCTGCGTAAGTGTGCAATTGTTTTCTTATATGTATGTGTGTGTGTGTATATGTGTGTGTGTTGAGCTGTAAGTGTGTGGATGCTCTCTTAGCATGATTAATTGACTTTTAGGAACATTGCACACTCGGCTTAAAAGTGCAATTTAATTATGCAACGTGTATCGCGACCTATGTATTGTACCACCTAACACTACCGTCCCCGCCATGTCCGACTCTCCCCGCCGTTTATCACCTCTTCACCTCCGTCACACATGACACCTCACACAGCCATTAACGATGAAATAAATATTCTCCAATGTAAACTAACCAACCAATGTTGAGGAATCAGAAAGCAAAAAAACACGGCAGAGCAATAATTATGCGAAATTCGATGTAAAAATCTAATCGTGGCCGAAGGGGACACGTTGATCGAAGGAAATATTAATGAGAGCAATCGCCCAGATATTTGTAATGTGGTCGATTCGTACGAGCTTCCACTTAATTTGATTATAAGGGCTTTTTTTAATTCTATTTTTCGCAATGAGCACAAATGAATTGTGATAGGTTCGACCCATAATTGCACAGTTCTAATGAAAATGATCTAGTTTCTGCATTAAACAGCAGACATGACATATTTGCTGTACTGGCTAACACAGAACAATGGCATATGTAAATATAAGGAGTAGCTGGGCAAGAGGCGCGTTGGGACGCCTTCTGCGTCTATAACTAACTATGAAGTGGCCACTTAATATATTTCATGTAATCAAGTAATTTCAATTATATTACAGACATTATAATGACGAATAAAAAAAATCGAACAATTTCTAAATGAGTAATTCTAGCCAAGAAAGGCACATAGACTGATTATATATATATATATATATATATATATATATATATATATATAATTTAATATAAAGACAGTGTAGGTATGACTTTGGCTATGTCTCCAGGATGAAGGTTGACCGAGGACAAAACAATAATAACGACCCCCATATATATTCCCATATTCTCTATACTTATGTTGAACTGACAATCTCGATCCAATCAGCTAATAGTTTAGCCGCCGCCATCTTCTAGAAACAGTTTCATTTTATCTCTTCTCTCTAAAAGGGAGTTATTTTACAATTGACTTTTCCTTCCTTCATTTAATTCTCTAGATACCAAACACTGTTTCATCAGATGTATTTTATCTTTTCAATAACAATCTTATACTTTATATTCCCCCCCTCCTCTCTGCTCTCGACTCTCTCACATACACAGCTATGTTTTTTATTAGTATTTTCACTTTCAGTATTTTTCAACTAATATTTTCTTTGTCGCTGATACTTTAAGTGTGATTTTCATTTGAAATTCATATATTCTATCTATGTCACGTCGTCTTAGATTAAACTCTTCTTCTATTTCGTTCTTTGTACACAACTTGTTCCGTTTATTTCTATTATGAATAACATTTAATACCAACATTTTCTCTTGTTGAATTCAGGCTTAACATACTAGCTGACTGATAAAAAGTTGTTGGTTAAACATTACTTACATTTCTTCATTGATTTCGATCAGAAATAATATATTCATCAATATTAGACACCATTTGATTTAGATCTGATTTCCTATCATTTTGTGTAATCTTTATCGCTTTCAATCTTTTAATGCTAGATTTACTAAAGTCAATACGTCTGTTTTCCAGCATTACAGTAACTTGGGCGACTTTATTAAATTTGATTATCCTCTTCCATTGCTCTTTTCTAGACTCAAATGTTATCAAATCCCTTGGCCACCGCTTCTTAGCCTTATTAGCAATCTTTTTAACACACACACACACACACACACACACACACACATACATGTATATATATATTATGTATATTTATATGTGAGAGAGAGAGAGAGAGAGAGAGAGAGAGAGAGAGAGAGTGTGTGTGTATAACGCACACACAAACTCATATATGAGTGCGTGAATATGCACATATATACATATATGTATATATTGTACCTCTGTTCTCAAAAATATGCATATAATCCACCCTGTTAGCATTAATCCATTCTTTACTACTACTACTACTACTATTACTACTATTGATTGATTTGACCCAGGTTCGGTCTTATTCTTGGCAGGATTTATGTGAGTGGTGGTTCACTCCCTGTAACCTTAGCACAAAACTTTACATAGTCTTTCAAGTGCTGAGAACCCCCCTCATAATTTTTCCTGTCTCTAAGAGGGAATCTCAACAGGACATTCTATTCTAACCATCTTTTTCTTTTTTTTTCCCAATGCACCAATTATTATAGGCACAACGTTTACAGTTTTCATTCTCCAAATTTTTGCAATTTAAAATTTTATTATTATTATTATCGTTATCATTATTGTTGTTGTTATTATTATTATTATTAACATCATCACCATCATAATTCTTGCAATTGTTTTTACTACAATATCACGTGTTAGTATATATATATTTCTTTATTGCCCACAAGGGGCTAAACATACAGGGGACAAACAAGGACAAACAAAGAGATTAAGTCGATTACATCGACACCAGTGCGTACCTGGTACTTATTTAATCGACCCCGAAAGGATGAAAGCCAAATCGACCTCGGCGGAATGCGAACTAAAAACGTAACGGTAGACGAAATACCGCTAAGCATTTCATCCGGCGTGCTAACGTTTCTGCCAGCTCGCCGTATATATAGACCTTTCTACACACTATTTTTGGTTGATGTTTGTCCTCCAAATATCCTAAAACTATTCTTCCTTATGATATACTTTCACATGAATCTAATTAATTATTTTCAAACGAAATTATTTTTTTTAGCAGGCTCGTCTCTGTTCTTTAATCTTCGATATTTCAAGGGGCCCCTATGCTTTCCTATCTACTCCCTTCAATTCTTCTGCGTCATATGATAGACTTTATAATGCAGTTCGGTGTTGGGTCTTTTTTCAACATATGTTCTTTCTAAGAAATATTTGTTTTTTCTTTCTTTCTGATATCCATTTATTGTATATTCTACACCCATATATATTTTTTGGTGTGTCTGAGATATCGCACCTCCACTGTTATCAATGATCTCTCAAGTTATTTTCTAATATTGAAAATAGAGGTATTGTTGTGCAGTGCATCCACTGTCCTCTTGCAGATTTTCTTTTGTTGCCATAAAAGCAAGCCATATTGATTGCAATTAGACTTTTGCAAAGAAAGCATTTCTCTTTCTGTTATATTAATTATACCTCGTACAAATAACCTATTAACGCCACGCTGATCCTTGCTCTGCTTTTCCCTTCCCCATCTCATCTTCGCATCTTGATATTCACAAGCATTATTAATATTACACACATATATGTGTGTGCATGTATTTACATGTATCTATATATCTACTTGTATATATATTTTGCATAAATACACATGTATACATGAATATATACATATATATTATATATATATTATATATATATATATTATATATATATATATTAACAGAATGAGATAAAAATCCAAGGCTGTGAAAGATTTAAGAACATTTATAAGTGTTCTGAAATCTGTTACAGCCTTGGATTTTTATCTCATTCTGATAATTTTTTTTATATAAACACACGCTGATATATGACCTACGTTGGACTCCTCGTTCGCACAATCAACGGACCTGGAGTTTAACTATATCGTATGTGCATAGCACTTACTAAGCATTACCTGACACATTTAGGTGTTCTTGACACCATTACCTCTCATAACCTATACATATACATATATATATCTGTGTGTATTATGCTAGCACTCATTTTTACCCTAATTTCAAAAAATCAGTCTTTAATTCGAAATAAACATATTTATATGTAGGTTTGACAAAAGAGGAAGGGTGGGCGGCCTACAATGTGGTTTTGTGCAGAACCGGAGAGCATAGTAGGGTGCTGTCTGTTTCCTCACACTGATAACCTATCCCAATTCCTCTGCAAGACAGTGAATAGTTCTAAATCCATCTAACGTCCTAGTGGTTATATCAAACCGGGTAACGGATTAAAGCTACTACACTAAATTGAGTGATATCCATTTAATGGTCGCTCGCAGAGTTCATGGCACCTTTACAAGAATTGAATTTAGAATGATGCAAATGCGAAAGATACTCCATTATCAGACTGTCGGGGTCCTACATACATATCAAAAGACCTAGTGATTAATTGTACTCTTCATAACCGAATTCCCTTATCTCATAGATTTCGCTTTCATGGTTTTACAAAGACCAAAGAAGAAACCGACTGAACTGCACTGGAATGGTTAAGGTGTATGAAATCCAACGCAGTGGTCCATGGCATTGCCAAATCTTGACATAAAACTGATTAAGACAGATTCACGGCGTGACTAAATATTTAAACATTCTCTATTTAGATATGAACAAATGCTCAATCGCTTGCATGAAATTCTCAAGAAATATAATGATTCGGTTAACCACAACGTTATAATCAACCATTCTTTCCTTCGAGCAATATCGTGATTGTTTTGGCTTGCGTTCTTATAATTGTTGTTGTTCTTGTCGTTGCTGGCGCTAGCGTTGGTTGCGGTGTTGTTGTTGTTGTTGTTATGTTTGCTTTTGACGATTTTACTTTCACTGTTGTTGATGTTAATGTAGATGTAGTTATCGTTGTGATTGATACTGTTGTTGTAGTTAATAGTAATGTATCCTCTTAATCCAATAAGCGCAGTCTACCGTTAGATGACGCTAAGATTAACTGAGGAATTTAACCCATTCAGTGCTGTGTTGTCATAATAGCGTTCCCAGGAGTGAACAGAATAATAGAAATGCAGCATCAATCAGAACATCAACATTCATGACAACAACAACAAGAATAAACACAACATCGGCAATAATCTGAACGGCAAATGACAACAATGGTGATATTAATGAAGATAATAATGGTATATAATATTGAAATTAATAATGATGTTATTACGGTCCCGCCTCTTACTACTGCTTTTGACATTACTACTTGTGATAATGATGAAGGAGAAGGAAGAGGGGGAGGAGGAGGAGGAGTGGAGGAGATTCTTGTTAAGATTATGATAAAAAGTCGGCGAGCTGGACAGTGTGTTTAGCGGTATTTCGCTCGTCGCTACGTTCTCAATTCAAATTCTCCCGAGGTTGACTTTACCTTTCACCTTTCGGGGACGATAAATTAAGTACCAGTTAAGTACAGGGATCGATGTGATCTACTATCTCCCCCCAAAAAACTTCAAGCCTTGTGCCTATAATAGAAAGGATTATCTTTATGATAAAAAGGCGGGGAACTGCCAGACTCGTTAGCACGCCTGGGAAAACAGTTGGTAGCGTTTCATCCTTCATTACATTCAAGGTTCAAATGCCGTCGAAGTCGACTTTAATTTTTATCCTTTTGTGATCGATAAAATGAATACCAATTGAGTACTGGCGTCGATGTAACGACTTATTAATTATATGAAATTCCCTTTTCTCGCCAGGAGGTCAAAGTTCAAGAAGACATTTTAAAAGCAATTTACTCTCTATTTTAACCGTTACTGAAGAATATATAACAGAGACATCCCGTTAGAAGGAGAGCCCCCGAGAGGGCGATGATGGAAGGTCAGGGATGTCGGATTTCTTTTATTACCCAAAGTGTTGCTGATCCGGAATGAAGTGTGATCGTCGGCTGAGCAGGAGTGAACCACAAATTTTGGTGGAATGTGTGAATAGGAACCTGACTGAAGTGGTGGAATAGGAGTTTTGGAATGAAGAATCTTATCGCATAAACATTTCCCTCGGCTCCAGCCGTTGACAGAACCGTACAGAACTGGGATAAACGGGTGTCAGATGAGATAAATGTTGAAGCAAGACAGAAATATTTGTCATCGACGAATGGATTAAATATAACAATATATTTAATGCTAAATATATTCCTTTCTCTCTAAAATCCCAAAATGTCTAATGTGAAACAAAAGCTGTTGTCTGGAAAGTGTCACAATAGGATAACCGTTACATTCTTAATCCGCTTTAATCATTTTCTTAAACCAATTTATTCTCTATATTTGGAAGTAATTCTAAAGAAATACCGGGCATATATTTACGGGAAATACAAACAAAAACCACATAAAAATATATGTGTGGATATTCAGTTAAAATAATGTTTATAGAAGACAGACCTGTCTACATTTTCTCATGTGGTAGAAGTGATAGCGTAAAGGACGTAAGGATAGGCAAAATGCTTAGCGGCATTTCGTCTGTCCTTATGTTCGAAGTTCTAATGCAGCCGAGGTCATCTTTGCCTTTTATCCTTTCGGAGTCGTTGAAATAAGTACCAGTTGACTACTGGGGTCGATGTATTCGACTGCTCCCTCCAATCCCAAACTTCAGCCTTTGTGCCTGTCTTAGGAAGGTTTATCTAGTTGTTATGACCGAAAGAGGTTCTATGATGGGCGAGACTGGAAGTATTTAGGAAAGAGACCTTCCTCTTCGACCAAAACTTCATTGATCCTGTCAAAAAATGTTGGGTTTTTTTTTGTTTTTTTCCTGAGGTAGGAAATGTGAAAAAATTGAGTGTTGGAAAATAATCGCTATTTATTCGCAAGAAATACGTTCTTTAAAACAGAACAACGTGTTTTTCCCCCTTAAATTTTTTTGGAGGCATCTTTAAATACTGTAGTTAGTTTTTTTTTTCTATATTTTCTGTTTTTTTTTTCTTAAATAAATCCCTTTCTCTTTAAAAAGGAACATTGAGTGAATACAATTATATTTGTACATATATATTTAGAATTTCTGCGTAGATACCTTGTAATATCCACAATACGGAATAGCGAGACAATATACATCTGACAATTTAATAATAATAATAATAATAATAATAATAGTAATAATAATAATTAGGAGGAGGGGGAGGAGTAAAACGAAGGAGGAGGAGAGTAGTAGTTGATGATGATGATGATGAAATTCCTTGTGCTTGCTTGACATATGTCTTGATTGTAGATCTCTATGAAATGATACATCAACATATAATAATTTTCCTTTATTCATTTCTAATCACAGGGGAAATATAAAAGTGATAAACCGATATACTAAATACATCGCAAAGTGGAACCGAATTAATTATACCGGGATGCATACACGCACACATACACACACACACACACACACACACACACACACACATACACATACACTCAAACACACACGTACATACATGCGCATCAATACATGTGAGTATAACATACATGTATGTATCTATGTTCTTTTGTATCTATGTATATAGAAAGAGAGTGAAAGAGATAGTGAAAGATTTAGATAAAGAGATAATTGTTTTGATTTGATGAATGATATCTACGAGGATATAGCTACACAGTTTTGTAGCTCGAGACATGGAGAAAGAGATGGATAAGCACACAGTCGCGCATATAGGGACATACAGAGAATCCTTTTATCACACCTATTCAATGAATCCACCATTAGCATTGATGGCTGCTTTAGTAGGTCTAACATGTTCAAGAAACAGTGACTGACGCAGGAAAATATTGTGACTGTTTTGCGAGATGGCAAGGAAGACATTCACCTTGGATTTATGGAACGATGTTGTACGGTGAACAATAACAAAAAAAAAAAAACGCTCAAAAATCTCAGAGAGTCTATTTGGGGGAAGAAACGGAACGAGAATCCGAAACGATTCAAATTCACCAACGGAATATGTGGTCACATCCTTAGCAACAAATGAGAGAATCGGCAAACAGGGATGTTCAGGGCTTCCTTGCTTTTCATACAGAAGAGAGTTACTTCATCAGTATCAGCAATCCAAACGACCTACACCTGCTAATAAGTTACAACTGCTTTTGTAGTACTTTGACTATAACCCAAGCATGCGCGCGCACACAGACAGGCACAGACACACACACATACATATATATATATATATATATGTGTGTATGAGAGAGACAGAGAGAGAGTGTGTGACAGAGAAGGAGAGAAGAATAAAGAATGGGAAGGGCAGATAGCTATTATAGACAGACAGACAGACAGACAGCTAGCTACATAGATAGGGAGGTCCACTGTTGAACTGGAGATGAAGTCATTTGAGTGGAATTTTAAACAGAGAGAATACAGTTGTCTTCCAAAGCTCAGTTTAATTTATATTAAATAAGATAAACAGAATTTCTAAAGATGGAAGTACTAAACTAGTGATTTTGATATCTGCAACTCTACAGCTGGCCTTCTTTACAATTCCAAGACTTTCTAAGGGTTAATCGAATCAAGTTGGCTGCATATCCTTGCTTCCTGCTGATAATAATTTCAAGGCACGCCATTCTTCATTATTTCATACACGTTTTAATGTTGCACTGGTATGATACACGTTCGGAATTGGTACCGCTATCATTATTATCATTGCCTGTAAACATACATACATACATACATACATACGCGCACTCACAAATATACATATATATATATATATATATATATATATATATATATATATATATATATATATATATATGTGTGCGTGTGTGTGTGTGTGTGTATACATATGTAGATGTATATGCATACACACATACACATGCACATGTATATATATGTATGTATCGATGTATATAAAAGGAGAGAGAGAGAGAGAAAAATAGATATAGAGAGTGGGAGGAAAAGAAAGATCTGAGTTCGGTGGGACTGCGATCAAATTTTGATCCTTCTAAAACATCGAACAGTTATGAGCCTCGCCGTCTCGTAGTCGTCGTAAAATAATACAACTTTTTGCCTACCTCCTTCTACTGTGGTTGAGTCATTAGTTTCCAGCGCCATCTGTTCGGTGGTTCTACTACTAAACTGTCATTTACTCAAGCCATCTAGGATCATTTTGTCGGTCAATCAAGCATGGTGGCACACTTCTTTCTTCAATATGGCGCCACATCCTTCTCTGTGGAGGTTTAAAACATTTGGGGGTCATTCAACTGGAACATGGATGGCATCACTGTTATGAGTGTCAGGCTCAGGAAATGGAGGGGGAGGGTGCCATACTGGAGGAAAACCCAAAAGTAACAGGATGTTGTAATGACTACCACAAGTTTCTAAGCTTCCATCGCAACACTGGTCGAAGCAAAGCCATGCGGAGAATCTTGTTCTCTCAAAAAACACAAACATACAAATACACACACGTATGCACACACAAACGTTTGCGTGTGTGAGTGAAGGAATATATGTGTGCAGTAGCGGACTGGCCAGGTTGCCAACTTTCCCCATGGCAAGTGGGCTCCTACGCCATTAGAATCCATATATGGGGGTTAATATTAGTATTCAAGGGGTCCATCCCCTCAAGTCTGAGAATTTTTTATTCACTTTATTCACTCCGGGAAGAATGCATTCATTCAGCCTGGCTGTGTTTGTAGACAGTTAAAAAGAATACTTTTAAGAATAAATAAAAAGGGATTAAATGATAGCATTTTAGCTGCGAGTGGGCTCCATTGCAGTTGCGGGTGGCCCTACTTATTGTCCAATATATTTATACCCAGTCCGCCACTGTATGTGCGTGTATGTATAAGTTCTATATGTAATGTATGCGTATATATATATATATATATATATATATATATATATATATATATATATATATATATAAAGAGAGAGAGAGAGATAGATATATATATATGGACGTACGTATGTTTGTGTCCATTTGCATATATATGCGCGAGTGCGTATGTGTGCATGTCGGTTTGTAAGGTTAGTAATATTACTGGCAGCGATTATGAAATAAAAGAATCAATTAGTAAAAATGACCGAGAATTAATATTTATTTAATTAATTGGTTTAAATCTTGGGGATAAGCTAGAGAAGGTTTCGATCTAGCGAGCGTATAAACTCATTCTATCTATCGGTACGTATCTGCCTGTCTATCTATCAATTTATATATATATATATATATATATATATATATATATATATAATGTGTGTGTATACATACATCCATACATACACACACAGACACATATATGCACACACATTCTTATGCCTCACTCTCGACGTATGTCACCCACTTTTGCTCTCTCGATTTTTCCTCCCTCTCAATTTGTCTATACATATGAATATATGCAGACATACATATGTATACATACATACATTCATACACACACAAATACTTCTCACTCTCGACGTATGTCACACACTTTTCATCTTTCCCTACCCTTCTCTTTTCCCTCCCTCTCTCCTTGTCTATATATATGTATATATGCACGCGTACATATGTCTACATACATTCATGCATACATAATACATACATACTCCCGCACGCACGCACACGCATGCGTATTATTCAGTCGTCTCTACAAATGACATGGACAACTATTTACAAAGTATGAGCATACGTGTTGAAGCAGTGTTAAACAAACTTCTAGTCCACCATTGACAAATGATGGAATAGAGCCAGCAATTCAACGAGGTATTTGTTAGATCATGTCATTTCCGCCATACTATTTAGATAATCTTATGTCTATTGCTCGTTCAATTTGTACTTCGCAAATTCTCCATTAAGGTTAACAACATTTACTCGCTTTCCTCTACGTTTTTTTTGTTTATATTAACTTTGCGAGCCACATGAGAACGCGGCAACAACTTAACCAAAGCTTTGAGAGAAAAACTGAATTATCGTCTTTACAAAGACGACCTACGAATTGCAGCATATTTATGTCGGGTGGCCTGAGACTTTCTGCTTTATCGCTTAAGCATGTTCTTCTATTCCTTTTGTTAGATGACGCGGCGCCCACAGCCGCCATTTTCAAGGATTTCATACTGGAGAAGAGAGGATAAAATATTAATCTGTTCTCTCGTTCCTAATTCTTTTAACGAAACGATTTTTCTCTAAAATCACCTCGGGTAAAGGATGAAGTCTACCACAGTATATCTGTTATCTGTGGAAACTTGCTTTGGAGGCACCGAAAATGGGTATGAGGTCTTGTGACAGAGCCGTTTTGGTGCCATTTGCTTTATGTCACTGATTCCATACGAAATTATTTGATATAAGACGTCTTATTGTTTTCCCCTCGTTTTATTTTCTCTCGTTTGCTTCTCTGATTGTCTATCTCTCTCTCTTTCTCTCTTCTCCACCTCTTTTTCTCTCTTCCCCACCTCTCTTTCTTATGTGCGTTTATGTGTGTAAGTATCTGTTTACGTTTGTGTGTATGTTTAATATTTCTCTCTCCTCTATCTCTGGGTATATTTCTGCATGCGCGTGTGTATGTGTACGTTTGCCTCCAGCGTTAAAAGATATTTTCGCCAAATCAGGTTGAACGTTCAGTCAACCGCACCTAATCGCCAGCTCCTAAACAGCTGCGCCCAATCATTTTATTCAGAATGAAATGGCATTAAAAAAGATGGAAGACTAATGTTTACCCTAATATCTTGAAAACGAAGGAACACTTTAGATAATGGTATCCAAGATGCAGTATATGGGAAGATCCATGCCTCTGCTACTATGCCATGTTATTTTAATTCTATTTTCTCAGTTAGGGTTGGCTTAGGGTTAAACATCCCTGGCAAGAACTGTTTTAAACATAAACATGGTTCTAAATTTAAGAGATCAGGAATTTGTACGTTATTTACATTATTTACATTTGACGGATATTTGTCCTCATCTTGTCTGTTACGAACACAACGTTTCGGCCTTCATCAGGTGTCTTCGGGAAATTTCGAACTTGGGTTCTCATTCCTAAGCTATTTTTCGATGTTATTATTATTAAATATATTCACGGACATATGGCGTAGTGAACTAAGAGCGTGTGCTACTAACCCCAACATTCTGAGTTCGATTCCAGTGTATGTGTGTTTATCTGTTTGCTTGTGAGTATATATATTTATGTATGTGTTTGTTTTTAAAAATTTGCATTCTACTAAAAAGTGTTGAGTAATCCTTCAGTTCAATGGAATAGTTTATAACATCACATCAAAACAAACATCGATATGTGCACGCACAAGGATGGGCGGATTCTTTGGTGGATGGCTGCATGCTTTCTACTACTGCCACAAGGCCTGAAATTTGGGGGAGGGGGACTAATCGATTTCATCGACCTCAGTGTTTACCTGGCATTTAATTGATCGACCCCGAAAGGATGAAAGGCAAAGTCGACCACGGCAGAATTTGAACTCAGAACCTAATGACAGACGAAATGTCGCTAAACATTTTACCCGGCGTGCTAACGATTCTGCCAGCTCGCCGCTTTACACTCATATATAATGGAAGCGAGAGAAAGAGAAACGTAGATATAATCATTCGAAGACAGAAGTCGAAGGAATACATAAAAGAGTTTATCATTTATGGTTAAATTTTCGTAATCTCTTCTGATGGAATCGGTTTCATAATCTCTTAATATCAGCTTCGTTCCCCCGCCATTGTGAAACCGAATCTTTTTAAAATAATCTTTATCTGGTTAAATACTAATGAAAATACTCTAATAGCGATGGAAACTGCTTTAACCAATTTAAGCAACGCTCCGGCCATCATAATGGTTTTATTCTATTCAAAAGAACACGCATTTGTTCTAATGAGGATTAATTTTGTAATTTTATTAGATTTCTCCTTTTATTACTTTGTGGGAATTTAACATAGGCCGCATTAACTTATTCCATCTGTTTCACATCTTTCAGTCTCTGGTGAAGGTCTCAGCACGCACTTCTACAATGGCTTGTCACAAAAGATTTTCTCACTTCTCATATCTCGAGAGCATTCCAACGATTTTACGTCTAATTAGCAATACTTCCTTTCCCATTTCCATGATGTGTTTGCTAACAAATGGACTGCGCTACTTGCAGTCACGAATTCCTCTCACGTATAGCTTCACTCTTCAATAATATTTCATTTGAAATTAAGTTAGCCGTTTATTTAATGTTGATTTATCTATCTACCTACTTATCTCTTTATTTATTTCTCTCTTTCGACATTGGCTTTGGCTCAGCTTGCAATTCCTATCGGTTCTCTGCGATTCCTTAGGAATTCCTGAATAAAAGGCGGGACCGTTATACAAGATTATCCCCTCTCCTCCTCTCTCCCTCTCATTCCCCCCTCTCTCTCATTCCCCTCTCTCTCCCTCTCTCTCTCCTTTCTGAATCTTTTTTACAACAGACATTACGTGCGACCAGAATGAGACTGAGATTCACATACATACATACATACATACACATACAAAATACATAAATACATACGTATATGCATACATACATATATATACATACATATATGCATACATACGTATGCTACTATAAACATCATGTGTGCATATGTATATATATATATATATATATATATATATATTACGTGATCGACCAGATTATCGGATGCTGTTATACATGCGCTTTGCATTGTTTAGCATTTCGAAAGATGCCACTCAGCTGGTGAGGCGAAGAGACCAACATTGCCCCTGATAGGAAGGCTCTTTTGTGACATGGTGACTCACATTACAGCTGAGTGGAGTGGAGCAACGTGGAAAGGCATGTTTTGTTCAAAGACAGAATGCGCTGCCCCGTTTCGGTTTCGAACCCACGATTTCAAAACCACGAGTGCAACACGACTAAGCACTAGGCCACTCGCCTTCACACACACATACACACACACATATTATACGTGTGTACGTGTGTATATGTGTGCGTGCGATGGTGAGTGTGCGTGTGTATACGTGTGTATGTATGTGTGTGAATGTGTGTGTGCGTATTTGTAGAATATATTTATGGATGCATATTTACTGATGATAAACATTTGCGAATATTTGTAAAGTTCAGAC
>NC_142934.1:1303482-1323482 GCF_046866305.1 Octopus bimaculoides | reverse complement strand
TTAATACGGAACTGCAAATCGAAAAGAAGATGCATAAAAATCTCTTCTAAACAAAAGCCTCCAAAAACAGCAACAGCAACAACAACAATCCAAAATGTTATTACTTACAGCTAATTACTTACTAATTACAGAACATTGACGTGAAATCTTTCCCCAATTTTCAAAAATAACCAATGCATAGAATGTATATTGAAGAATAAATGGCATGAGCTAGGAAATTACGGAGGTGTATACAGAGAAGCATTAGTGGGAGACTGAGAGAGGTGTTAGCTGGAGAATAAGCTAATTACAAGCAAAATTAGTTAGGTATAAATAATACACAGATAGCATGGTACAATTAGAAACAGCGTCCGTATGGAACTGTGAAATCAAATTACTGACTTGCCGAAACACTTTGAGAAAAATCATTCCGAAGACAAACATACTTCTTGAATTTGATTCTTTCTGTCTCTGGTTTTGGTTTTAGATGTTAATATATCTTGCATGCTTCATGTTATATGTATGATGGCGAAGTGATATTGTACGTACATGTGTGTATGTATGTATGTGTGTGTGTCTATTTTTCCACTTGGGACTCAATGTAAATTGGAAGAAGATAATCTCTTGTATTCACAATCACACCCACACGAGAGTATATACTCACACACACACACACACACACACACACACACACACACACACACACACACACACACACACACACACGTGCAAGTACTTATACTATTCAGCTAAAATTGCAAGATAGAGATATGAAGTACAATACAAAAACGTTTCCAATGTTGAAGTGATCTACATTTATACAAATTACTTAACAAATTTCCAATGCCAGCTCATATATATATATATATATATATATATATATATATATATATATATATATATATATAAATATATGTATATAAATAATATATAAATATATATATATATAAATATATGTATATAAATAATATATAAATATATATATATATAAATATATGTATATAAATAATATATAAATATATATATATATAAATATATGTATATAAATAATATATAAATATATACATATATACATACATATATGAACATACCTACATGTGTATATACAGATGCATATATGGGTACAGGACAAAAAAAAACGTTAAATACAATGAAAAACGAAAACATAGAAAACGAACATTTTTCGAACAACGAAGAAAACAGTAACGAGACATGAAACATGAAGAATATACCCTTTCTTCAGTTGTCCCTGTTTCATCTGCTCCCCGTTTCAAAATATATATATTACGATCGTAAGGTTATCAGTGCAATTTCCGGCGACGCGATTTGTCCTTGAGCAAGACACTTTATTTCACGTTGCTCCAGTTCACTCAGGTGGCAAAAATGAGTGGTACCTGTAATTCAAAGGGGCCAGCCTTGTCACACTCTGTGTCACTCTGAATCTCCCTGAGAACTGTCCCGTTGATCGGCTCAACTGAGACCCATGTTTCCATGTATCAAATCTACTGAGCAGGCTTTGGTCGGCCCGAGGCCATAAGAAGACATTTACCCGAGGTGCCACACAATGGCATTGAACCCGGAAACATTTGGTTGAGAAGCAAACTTTTTCCCACACAGCCATGCTTTTACATGTACATAGATGGAGACGGCTATCATCTCAATACAGCAGGCTTGATAACTGCTGAGAATTCTCTGCAGGAAACCAATGGCAGCTTTGTTAAGCCAGAAATAAAGGATATTTAACCAACACCAATCCGGTGTAGAGTACTCATTCTCACTGTTCGATATTAGAGTGCGCGCGCACACACACACACACACACACACACACACACACACACACACACACACACACACACACACACACACACACACTTATTTATTGATGAAGTTAATATCAATTAAGATACTTCAACGAATAATTTCATACACCTGTAATATCTCAGGCAATCTTTAAACGTTCTTAGACCAACGTTTCCCACGAATAGAAAACCGGACTCAATGAATCTACCGTGGGAATTCGTATTCGTTAGGTTACTTTAAATGTCCAGCACGTTTATTCTTAATAGCAGAGAGAAGGGTACGTGTGTGAGAGCAATCTTGTCTTGGAATCCCGTAGTTGCTAGGACCTTATATACTTTCGTATGTATACGGTCCATCAATATATACTTATATATACAGACGCAATACACACACACACACACATTGTATATATATATATATATATATATATATATATATATATATAGAGAGAGAGAGAGAGAGAGAGAGAGAGAGAGAGAGAGAGAGCGTTATAGTTCGTAATATGTCACATTAATATGTATACGTCCTTTTCATACACTATTTTATTTTGTATATAGATATAAATGTACGTGTATATATGTGTTTGTATGTCTGTAAGTATTTATGTGTGTGTATGTATGTCGATATGAATGTGTATATAAATAATAACAGTATAGTAGTATCATGTCAGCTAGATACTTTTTTATGCAGTTATATTTCCTTTTGTTATATATTTCCGACGCTATTATACATCATTGAGTGGCAACATCTTATTCCGTACATCAACAAGCTGGTCACGTACACTCAGTTCTATAAAAGAATATATGAAACAATGGAAAATACAATATGTGTACGTCTGAGGGTTTCTACTTTAGATTTGGCCACGTCATCTTTATTGTAATTAAAGATAATTAAATCTGGTATTTGGGACGAAACTAGAACTGTCTGCTTCGAAGAAAGTCTTTTATTTATTTTCATAACATCTAACATAGCTTTACTGGATATTCATTCAGCGTCCATTGTTTATTTTTTATTTTTGAGACCCATTTTCAGCGATATCCATCTCGTACATTTTTATAACAATACATTTAGGTCTGCATTTTACAATGAATGTATGTTTCATCTATTTTTAAGATGATATGGCTTAGTTTTGGCAAGATTTAACTGCTATTGCTAACAGATCAAACAGCTGACAACAGGCACATTTGTTTCTATGTAGGCTTAAGCTTATTGTTTACTTTCAGGCCAACCATGTCTGTGAAAGCAGACGATAAATGGCAATGAAAGCAGACGATAAATGGCGATGAAAGCAGACGATGAATGGCGTTACTGCCTTGAACATGCTATATACCTTTTATAGATATATAAAATGATTTTTATTCAATATGTCCTTCATTTTTTAAGGCGGTGACATGAGTAACAGCTAAGTGCGATTTTTAGCAGATCCATTGATCACGTGATTGTCATCTAAACTTGAGAATGTCTAACTGAAATTAGTTTTATATACATATTTTATATATTTTCAGTAAGAGACACAGGAGATACTTCCTGCAAATCGGATGTGTACATTTATTATTGAATTGTCGCATTTCTTGCATTTTATTTCTATTTAATTCTGTTTATGTTGGGTTTATTCATGTCCTGAGACATAGAGATCGTTACTAAAAGGATCAGTTTGTATAAAATCCATAGATTGATGTGATCATCGAACATATTGAACGTGGTGCCCCATCATGGTTGCTCCCTACAAACTGAAACCAGAAAAAACAAAATGAAAAATAGAAATTTTTGGAAGGGAGGCCAATCTGTGGGTCTCTGCGTTAATCCTTAAAAGAGCAATATTTTGCCATCAAAGCTCTATATATACCGTTGTTGCAGTAATGTTCGGTCATTAAAGGCTGCACTCAAGCTTTTAATAGAATGATTTACAACACGTTTGTTCTACGAAAACTTCACAGCGCAAGTTCAAATTTCGAAAATATTCTTGCCATATTTCAAGTTCTTTAAAGTCGATTCATCCTTATTTTATTCATTCATTTATTTATACCACATTATTCTCTCATTCTACATACAGTAACTGGTGTATAAATCATAATTTTGAAAGACCATAATTTACAGCTTTTATTTTTTTTTATCATCTTAAATTATACCATTTTTTAAAGAAATATCTAAATGCGCTTTTAATATCCTTATTAGTATTATTTTTTATGGCTATTACTGTTATTATTATCATTATCTTATTTTTTTTATTTTCGTTGTTATTTTTTATATTTTTGCTATTTTTTTATTAATTCATCCTTCTGTAAGTTTTAATAACTTTAAAAATTTTCAATTAAATCCGAGAACTGACAACAGTTAAGAATCGGCAAGCCGTTCTCTCTAGTTCTTTGATTGTAGAGAATGAAGCCAATCGCCAGTCTTACACAGTGTCCTGAAGACTAATTACATTTGATTCCAATATCTAAAAGCTCTTTTACATGACAATTTGATTGATTTTTCATTTTTTTATTTTCTTTTTCATAATTTTTTCTTTTCTTTACTCTATTTAATTACTTTTGTAAAATCTTCCCCGTTCACCTTTTATTCTATCGCTCTTTCTCTAAAATGTTCTCTTTCTCTCACTATTCCCCCCCTCTCTCTCCCTCTTTCTCTCTTTCTCTCTTTCTTTTTCTGTCTCTCAGTCATTTCCTTCCTTCCTATCTTCTTCCTCTTTGCTATTTTAAACACCGTTTATTTGATGATTTTCAACATTAACTTGCACAAGTCTTCGGTTTCATTCTTTATATTTCTATCAATTTTCTAATTCTTTATTATTATTTTTTTTATTTCTTTAAAACTAGTCATTAGTCTAAAGAGCTGTTGCTTGTTTTAGTTAGCTAGTTGTTAGTTTTATTGTTCGATTTATTACATTTATTTTAAAATAACTTTATTAATTTCCTATAAGATGTTAAAATATGTTCTCTGTGCAGTCCTCCCCGACCACCCCCTTTCATTATACGATGCTCACTTTACTTAAATGAAACTGATATTTTAATCACACATCTGAAATACTTCAAGCTCCGTTAAGATGTTGTAAATTAGATCAAGTGGATTGAAATAGCTTAATACGGACTCAAATATTTCACTCCCTCGTTTTTTCCCCTCTTCCTATATTTGAATTAACACCCTTTCACTTGATTCATTTTCATTTTTTTCAATGGGATTTATGTCACAATTCATTCCATATACATCAATGCCATTGTAACAAAGAAGCCGTCGTTTCGTATTTGCTTCTTCTTTGCTCGTTATATCATTTTAATATCATTTCCACCATTCATAAATCTTTGTTATTTTAACACCACTACACATACAGTAAATATGCTTCCCTTGCATGGCGATTCTGTTGCTGGGAATTTCACCCAGAGATTATTACATTCATTGCTTGTAATTAAAATATTTTATTTTCACAAAATTTAACGAGTCCAAGGAAGGTTTCATTGAAAATAAAACAAAAACTTTGCATTTCCGAATTAATAAGTATATTTGTGTGTATTACACATATATAAAAATATATATCCATATATATGTATGTATGTATATATATATATATATATATATATATATATATATATATATATATATATATATATATATATATATATATATGCATGCTCAGATACATATGCGTGTGTATGTGTGTGTGTGTGGTGAGTATTTGAATCGGAATTCAATGAAGACTTTTAGTTCTGTGATGCTTTTGAATATTCGACAAAATGCAGGGATGGCAAATTATTGTTCCGTCTCTCTCACTTCTCTCTCTCTCTCTCTCTCTCTCTCTCTCTCTCTCTCTCTCTCTCTCTCTCTCTCTCTCTATATATATATATATATATATATATATATATATATATATATATATATATATATATATATATATATATATATATAACGCTCGGGAATAGAGAAAGTCTTTAACGTTTCGAGCCTACGCTCTTCAACAGAAAGGAACACAGAAAGAAACAGGGAGAGAAGCAAGGAGATGAAAAAATATGTGTAGTCCAGAATGAAAAGAAGGTAGAGAGTCCAGAAGTTCGTGTGTGATGAGTAGAGACAGGATTAGCTGGTGCGACCACGTGACCGTTTGCTATACACACATACATATCAACTACCTTATCATCTTGTTGAATGGAGACTGCGCACCCTGTTCACTATCACAACCGAAACTTTAGCAGATGCTACTTGTGTAGAAAACATTCAGCCTCGTATTCCGTTCTGAAATGAAATTCGCATTGGGATATCCGATTATTTTATCCTGCAAGGATAATATAGGGTTGGGTAGATGGATATATAAAAAGTTAGATAGATAAATGAATAAATATATACATAAATAGAAAGAGGGGGAGAGGAAGTGTGAGAGAAAGAGAGAAAAGTAGCTGGTTAGCTACATAGACATTTAGATAGATAGATAGATAGACAGATGGGGAGCACGAGAGAAATATATATCTAACCAGGTAATTAAAGTGCGAAAGATAGATGGGTGGATAGAGAGATAGATAGATAGATCGGTTGATTGACTGAGTGATTGATTGATAGATAGACATATATATAGTAAATCTCCAAAACGAAGAGCAAACACACATAGAAAACGACAACGGGAGGACGTGGTACGTAAAGTATTAGCAGACGCTCAGGCACACGTATATTCTTTTATTCATTTGCTTGTTTCAGTCATTTGACTGCAACCATGCTGGAGCATTGCCTTTAGTCAAACAAAGCGACTCCAAGACTTATTCTTTGTAATCCTAGTATTTATTCTATCGAACTTTTTTGCCGAACCGCTATGTTACGGGGGACATAAACACACCAATATTGGTTGTCAACCGATGCTGGTGCGACAAGTATAGTCACACCAATACATGCTTACATACATACATATATATGTGTCTGTGTGTGTATGCGTGCGTGCGTGTGTGTGATTGAATATATAGATATAGTGTGTGTGTGTGTGTGTGTATATATATATATATATATATATATATATATATATATGCATACATATGTATGTATATGCGGCTGTGTGTATGTATATAATATCAAAACGAGTATATTTTGGTGAACTTAAGACAAGTCACCAAGTCAATAATAACCAACAGTTTTCTGACAATAAAATATCTTCCCCGTTGGGCGGCGTCGAATTTCTGGTAAGCATGAACAGTTTCCGAATATTTCTTTTTCTTCCCTTTTTTTATTTCCTTCCTTTTCTTTTCTTTTCTTTTTTTTTTTTTTGGTTCTCTTATAGAATTTCACAAATACTTTTGGCAACATTGTAGAACTGAAACCCTATTCCTGCGAGAGAATATAAATCAAATGTTTAACATGTGATCATATTTATTATACAATTGATGATGATGATGATGATGATGATAGTCACATGGGGGAAGGAAGAGGGTAGTGATGATAACGACGTGAATAACGAAGGGGGTGAAGGTGACGATAATGATGACGGCGATGACGGTGACAATTAGGACAAAGAGTTAACAATGACGATGCGTTAATAATGAGAGTGCGAATAATGACGTCCATGCTGATGATGATGATCATCACCATCATCATCGTTATCATCTTCATGTTTTCTTTTGATAATTATCATAATTGTATTTACGACATTGACATTAATTACGTTGCTTCATCATCATCATCACCTTCACATCCCCCTCCTCCCCCTCCTCCACCTCCTCCTCATCATCATCATCAACAGTAGTAGTAATGGTAGTACTAGTAGTAATCCACTAAGAATTTTAAGAAAAATCCAGTCATCAATAGTAGTAGTAGTAGTAGTAGTAGTAGTAGTAAGAACAACAACAATAAAGCTAAATAAAATGAACAGCGATGATATTTTTGTTGGTTGGACATCAGTTAATACATTGTTGTTTTTGGGTTTACACTTAATTTGAATATTAATATTAGTAATTTCTGTTCCATAATATTGTTGTTGCAGTTGTTGTTACGACTAATCATAACGTCGATGCTAACACGTTCTGATGTTTTATTATGCACACCGATTTGTGAGCGTATTCATTAGAAAACTTTTTTATATGGCTATGGACGAGTTGTCTGCAGCGTTACTGGTCGCTTATCACCATAATCAGAGAGCGCTATCTGATTTTGATTTTGTCCTTATCAGTAAAAGAAGTGAGAATATTATAAATTCTAGTGGAAATATTATCTTGCATTCACAGCGAAATAACACTGACAGCCCAAAATGCACGCATAAATTTTTATGTAACTATATATATTATTGTGTGTGTGCGTTTTTCGGTAGACTGGCAAATATATGTATGATGTACGTTTGTATACACATAAACATAATCATCCATATATGCATGCTTACATATATAATATATAAATCCATAAATATGCGTGTGTGTATCTGTGTGTGTATTGTATATATATGTATATATATATTGATAGAAAGACAACAAAAGAAAGAAAGAGTCCTCGATATTATGTAAATAGAGGAATTTTTCTGTGAAAATATGTGACACAAAATTCGGTAGTCATGATAAAACTCCGAGTTTCGGATGCCGGGATGGGAACCCACGCTAACATCTCTTCAGTTATCCGGCCATTGAAAATTCCTGTGAAAAATGACCTGTCCTCTTCCATGTTATAAAAGAAAGCTTTCCATCTCATGCGCTTAATGAAGTCTGTAATTTTCTCCAAAATATTTCCCTTGATGGTATAGGTATGTTTTTCACAGAATAATCGATGTAGTAGGCGTCTATATTGAATTCTTCTGCGGGATAGAGCCCTCAATCGATTTCTGGCGATTTTCCAAAATAAGCTGCATTAGCCCTTACGGAAAAATAGCGGTGTACGGGAGGTAACTTATTGATATATACATACACACATATGGACAGATACGCATGTATAGGAGTGTATCAAGGTTTTGAACTGGGCATGAGGAGTGCATATGCACATACACAAATATACCAAGACACACACACACATCATCTAGGCTTTTATATATAGTATCATGTAGGCATTATATGGTTGCATCCTTCATGTCTGTAGTTGGAGGATGATTTGATTCCAAATACCCATCATAGCAGTGTTCTTTAATTTCTATCTCTACAAATAGATTTTCCTGATCCCAACCAGAATGGCTACAGCTGCTACCTCGGAATCATTCATTTATATTCACTCCACTCCAATTTCTTTCATATCTCTCATCCGTTCTATAAATCACTAACTGGAACTTTAATGACCGACTAATTGATTCTTTCTATTAAACAGGTCAATAGCGATTGAACTCTGACCCGAATTTAGCAATTAAGTTTCCATTTAAAGGTTTCGTTGGTCATAAATGTTCAGTTAATTGATTTCTCTATTAAATTGGTGATTTGAGCCTTAATGGGCTTCCACACTCTAATTTGCCTTTGCAATATTCCAGCCTCACAGCTTTTATATCTCCGCCCCCAGCCATTTGACCGTTTCGCAATATTCAACGCTATGTTTGTGATTCTATATTGAAACATCCGGATATCAATTGATATTAAAGCAAATTATCGCTTATATACGTATCTTATCGATCGCAGTTAATACTAATGTATATATGCGGGTGTGTATGTGTATGTATGTGTGTGTTCGTATACTTACAAGCAGAAATAAATGAGTGTGTGCGCGCGATGGGAAAAATATTCAGCAACATTGTCCAAACAGTGTTAGTATCAAGTTCAAATGTCACCCAAGCCATCACCCCAGGGCGATATGCGTCTTTCGATAACTAAGCATCTTAGAAACATCGAACTCACATCACATAACATCATCGTGATACAACTTGTCTCAGCTTGGAATGCGTTATTCTCGAAACAATGAAACAATAAAAGTACACCGTCATCTTCAAATGGTGGGTGGATAAATTCATTCTAGATATACCAAACGAATTACCGACACCCGGATACATTTTGAGAAAGAATAACATTTTACTTCAGTTGGTTATGAAGTCTTAAAAAGACGACTACCCCAGTGGTGTTATTAAATTAGACATGATCTGGGCCAACAATGGCCAAAAACTGAGTAATATATATATATATATATATATATATATATATATATATATATATATATATATATATATATATATGTGTGTGTGTGTGTGTGTGCGTGTGTCGACCACAAGGAGGACTCTGCTAAAAAATTGACTTCATTTGATCACACTCCATCATAGTATCTTAGTCGGCGTATAAAATTTTCAGCTAGCCCTCATAATAACGGTATAATACATGCAAATAATATAAAATGATTTTTGAACAAAGTAAAACGATAGCTGGATAAGTGGGAGACAAAACAGCTGAGGATTCAAAGAGTCTACAGAATTTATAAAGACAAGGAGGTAGAAGAAATACCATGGATTTGTGTTCTGTAACAATAAACTTTTTACAAAAACAAGAGACCCAGAAACATCTCTGGAACCATTTGAACTTTCAAGAATTTTCCTCACAATTCAACCACATTACAATATACTTTCCAGCATATTGACATATTAATCTGCGCTAAACAAACTAAACATACACACACGTACACGCGCGCACGTACACACAGGTATACACTCACACACATTTATGTATGTATATGTGTGTGTGTATAAATATATATAAACACCCCCATATATAGAGAGAGAGAATGAGGAGACAGTGGAAGATAGAGAGGAAGGGATATGAGAGAAAGTGGGAGAGAGACACCATGCATGTATATATTCCAAAATATGCAAATATATATATATATATATATATATATATATATATATATATATACACACATACGTATATCCATACATATATATGTGTGTGTGCGTATGTATGTATAAAATAATGTTGTTCCAGTGATCTGCTGTACTATCTTTCTTCATTTGCATTAATTAATATATAATTGTATTGTCTAATTGTGAGCATATATATTATTACGAGCACCTACCCACAATATCCTCTATCCTGAAATTGATCAAATGGGATTTCGGGGCTGAACAAAAGAAAAATAAATTACACACGCAACATCGCTATTAGTCTTACTACTTCCCGTGTTTAATTATAGTTTAATCATTTTGTATTTGAATAAATTAATTAGCGGAGAATATCATTTGGCATGTGCGATAATGATGTTTTAAGTCAAAAATAATCATTCTCAGTCGTTCTAGTAAACCTACTGAGGCTAATATCCCTGTGTTAAGTATAATGTATTTCACAGAATGTATGAACCTCATTTACTAAAGCATGTAAATAGGACGAAGAAATAGTATACCGGACAGCAGACCGAGGTGTGGATGGTTCGAACCATCGTGCTCTGAGTTCAACCCCCAACCAGACAGATAAATTCGCCTTTAATTCTCTCAATACTTGGCCATCACACTTTCATTTTACCAAACACATTAGATAATCCCTCACACAGTTCTTCGTTCGGTTTAAATGTCTCGTTCATTGCTTTCTAAGGTGGGAAGATATAAGAGAGAACTGATGTTTCTAGCAGCTCGACTCTAGAGGCTGCCTTGGTGTCTCGCTCGGAGTAATTCCCCGCAGAAAAGGACAGTGGTAGGAGCACTGTGCAACGATGAGTGTTCAGTTGGCCTACAATTCAGAGTTGAGTGTTTATGGCGGAAGGATATACATTAGAATACAGCTGACCAGTTTCCTAAATAATCCTCAGATTATTCCTCGGCCGACCTTTGTCATTGTTCCTATGTGGTAACTTCAGCTGTTAAGAATAGCAGAGAAATCTCTATGAAAATTACTTCTGTCTTCTCATAAAAAACCCCTCACTATTGTTATTATTTAGGGTATTTCAGGAGGCCAGCTGGAGCAATCGTTAGCAGCATTTCGTCCATCTTGACGTTCTGAGCTCAATTTCCAACGAGGTTTACTTTATCTTTCATCTTTGTGGGGTCGATAAAATAAGTACTTGTTGAGCACTGAAATCGATGTAATTGACTTAACCCTTTCCCCGAAATCTCTGACCTTGTGCCAAAATATGAAACCAATATTTAAGGTAGTTCTGTGAAGTGCAATATATCTCAAAGCAAATGATGGAGGTAGTCGACGCCGATTCAAGAGATTTGGTCATTGATTTATTTGAGCTGAGGATTTAAAAACAAGAACAACTTTTTTACCCATTATTTTCAATTATTGATGAATTGATCAATAACCGAAGATAATGATGATTAAGCATAGAGATTATTGGCAGTCGAAATGCATTGAACTTTGGTTTCTCTACTTACTCGTAGGCTTCTTTTGTATTTTATAGCGAATACATCGTTATATACACCTAGTGTATAGAATATTGTATACATTCAGTGTAACACTCTCTGTGGACTTTATAGTAGTAACATGGCCAAGATCTGTAGTTGATAAACTTTGCAGAGCATGTTGCTGATTTCTTCAATATAATTAAGGAGAAATGTTTCTGAATTTTAAATTTTCCCCTGTGGGGATTCTCGTGTACAAATTTAAATATTTTAATCAGAAAACGAGGATCATGATTTCCCATCATACATTGCAAAGAAGAGGTGAAATTAACCACAGTATAGATTTAAAAAAAAATTTGGTAATGACTTTTTTCCTAAGTCTTTCTATCGCAATGGATAGCAGATCGCCTAAGAATGCTGATAATTACGCTAATGAAGCATTGATTGATTCTTCAAACTACGGAACTTCATTCAATTAACTTTATTTGTTGTAATATTGTAGAATAATTAAATATATATTCTCAGTATTAAGTTACTTTAGCTCCTCTGACATCTTTCCACACCACCAGCCATGGCCACTTAGTCTGATTGCTGCATTTCTGTTTTCCTAATCGACTCGGCCAGTCATTATAACTGTTTGATAATTAGCTTTTAATCTACTTACGAAAAAATTAATTAAAAGTTTACGTAATATATTTCCGTTTTATGTCATCGATTTCCCTGTTTCCTATCTTCCATATCTTTCTGTCTCATTCGAAGACATCACAGGAACATTTTCCATTGTTTCAGTTCCGTACAATAATTTTTGTTTTATTAATTATCCAGACTAAATGAAATTTTCTGAAGAGCATTTAGTACAGAAGGGAAAACCGAAGAACTACACCCGGGATCGAAACAGGATCAATTATTTCATTTGCCAGGAACATAAAAATTATCCCACAGTCCTTACAAGTTTCTTGTACGTTCCTGTTAATTATGTACAAATTAGTTAACCAGGCACTAACCCCTACATCTTTGAAAGGAAAAATGAGAAGTTTATTATTGTAATTATTGTTTGGGCCCAGGTCATTTATGATTTGTTATAATTTGCTATAATCTATCATAAGTGAGTTATGATCTGTCAGAAGTCAGCTATGATTTATCATACTGCTGATCAAATCTTTCCAGTTACGATCATCTATTTTCATAGAGTACAAATTGGATTTTGTGAAGTGGTATCCCTCCTCTTTAAAGACGCTCAGACTTAACTGCTTTTGTTGGCGTGAAACGTACAGACGTTGCAAAGTAAAAGTAAAATGAGAATTTTTCAATCCAGACTTGAAACTCGAATAGAATTTCGACGGATTTTATTGGTGTTCTACATATTAATTGTTGTGGTTGCTGCTGTTTTTATTGTTGTTGTTACTACTGTTGTTATTGTTTAGAATTTTCGGGTCTGACTATGTTGAAAGACATCCTATCTATGGCCATCCCGTCTGACATTTTATCAAGTATGATGAATTGGGGATTACTTTATATAATGTGTCCTTCCACTTTTTTTTAAACAATAGTTTATGATTTGAGTCTCATAAAATTGCTATTTCGGGCCGAGCAATCACACAGAAGATCTCTCGTTGACTCGCGTTTCCACTTTTAATGATATCAAATGTATAAATTGTCACTATAGTCACAGGCGTGGTAACAGTTTGTTTCCCAACCACGTGATTCCGGGTTCAGTCCTACTGCTTGGCACTTTGGGCAATTCTCTTCTACTATATCCTCGGGCAGACCAAAGCCTTGTGGGTGGATTTGGTTGACGAAAACTGAAAAAAACCCATAATCTATCTATCTATCTATCTATCTATCTATCTATCTATCTATCTATATATATATACGTGTGTGTGTGTGTGTGTGTGTGCGCGCATGTGTGTGTGTCTGTGTCTTGCTGTGAGTGTTTCTGTGACTTTGTGTTTGTACCCCCGACCTTAACATAGCAGCTCGGCCTAGAGACGAGGCTTGAAAGAAACAAGTACAGGGATTAGGTCGTCTAATGAAAAGTTCTGCACGGCAGTGCCCCAGCATGGCCGCAGACAAATGACTAAGTCAAGTAAACGGTAAAAGATGGAGGATATTATTGACTAATATCTTTGAGACGCAGGATCGATATAATACTTCACTGGAAAGGGCCAAGGCGACATATTGTATACATGTGCATAATATTGTAATTTATTCCCTTGACCCCACAACATTAAGAAATAAAACGAATCTCGGTGGTATTTGAGCTTAAAACATCATCAAACTTAACGATGTTTATTCGAACATAATCGATAATAAAACAATAAATAACAATGATTTCAATTAACCAAATTTTAAATTGCAGTCGTGGTAACGGCGGTGAGCTGGTGGAATCGCTAATGCACCGGACAAAATGCTTAGCGGCCTTTCTTCCGGCATTCTATTTTCTGAGTTCAAATTAAACTAATGTTAATTTTACATTTCATCCTTCACGGTCGAGAAAATACTTACCAGCCAGGTACTGGCACCGGTATAATTGACTTAACTCTTGCCCCTAAGACAGCTGGTCTTGTACTAAACTATCAAACATTTAGTAATGGTGGCGAGCCGGCAGAATCCTTAGCACGACGTTCCGATTTCAAATTCCATCAGCACCGACTTTACATTTCATTTTGGGTTAGTGAAACTAAGTCGGCGTGGAGCGCTCTGGGTCACTGTAATCAGCCAGTGCCCCTCCTCCATATGATTTGTTATAATTTTCAGGCCTTCTGCCCATTTTGGAAAGGCTTATTACCTCTGCCTTAGCGAAGGTGGAAGTATTGTTTCTCAGTAGTGTTTGTTTGTCCGTGGACAAGATATCTCAAGAACCGCTGGATGGATTCGGATGAAATTTTCAGGGATGTTTAGCCTAGTGACTTGCAGGAACTGATTAGATTTTGGGATCGATCCGATTCCGGACAAAGATTCTAGATTACTTGTTGTTTTCTTTTTTTTTTACTTAATTTTTGAGAGCGGTCGGTTTATTTTTAATATTTTCATTTGTGAGAGCAGTCGAGTTCATTTCAGATATTCACATTTTAAAAATCATCTCCGGCTAATTGTTGAGAAGACGATGGTGTTGCCTTGGCGGAGGTGTGCGCTCTCTCACTGCTCTTGTCATTATTATTATTGCGTCTCACAGGATCTAGCTCATTCATATCCATAATGAGTGTGATTGACTGGAATATGAATAATTAGATTGGAAGAATCGATAGGCTATCAAATTGCCTCGTTCGGGTAAAAGTGTGATAAAAAGCGTTCCATCGTGACCATATCATCTTTTATACATTGGTTATGTAGAAACAGAAAGGAGGAGACATGGGAAAAAGATAATGCGAGAGAAATTAAGAGTGACGGAAGAGTAATACGGGTGAGCACGTGCGTCGCGCACACACACGCACACCACAAACACCCGTACGTTTCCTAGTTTTCTATGGAAAGAAGGGTAGGGTATGTGTGTGTGTGTGTGTGTGTGTGTGTGTGTGTGTGTGTGTATGTGTGTGTGGCCATGATGCTGAAAAGCAATAAACACCAACACACACGCATCCATATACGCCCGAACACACATACACACATAGACACCAACACGTATCAGAACACAGATGCCCACAATGCAGGGAGAACGAGAGACTTAGAAAGAGGAAGAGAAAGAGCCAGAGCGACAGAGAGCCATAGACACGTAGAAGAGGCGCTGCGAGCGAGAGGAAGCGGGAGAGACTGATCTAGCAGTAGACTGCGGTTAGATAACTGCGAGATAATTCATCTCCTGTGAAGTCTAAAAACAATTTACAATAAGTCAGTAATTATCAATTATTTCTCAGTTGTCACAATCTGTTATTCGAACCAACCTGTGGCAACGAAAGAAAACAAATAAGAAACACTAAAGAAAAGAAAAAAAAAAGAGAGCAGCAGCAGCAGATATCACCTCCTTTATTTTACAAAGAAGAAACATCATGTTGAGTGAAATAATCTTGTAATATTTATTGCGGCCGTTAAAGAAATATTGTTTTTGTCGATAATAGCAAAAACTCGAATTGGAATTTCAGGAGAGGAAGAAGAAAACAACAACAACAACAACAGCACAAAAAATGGAAGGTATGAAATAAAGACTGACGTAGAGAATTGGACGTTGAGAATCGGAAGCAAACAACAAAGTAATTGATTAGGTTGTTTCAATGTGAGGAAAGAGAAAGAAAGAATTACACAAAGAAATAATTTTTTTTTCAAAAGTTCTAGTGAGGTGTCTTGTTTATAGAATCAAATAATATTGTTTTGTAACGGTGTTATGCGGAGCCTTGGGCTTGAACGCTGTGCCACCTGGTCAAAACAAATACAAAGATGCTTTCTACGAGCAACAGAGGTCATCCAAACTGGGAGGGTGGGTGTAGTATGTTAAGTAGACCAACGATATAAGATTTCTACTTTATTTAAACGACTTGGAAGAACTAGAAAACGGTGCCGGCTGCAGTTGGGTTGACAGCCAGAGGACATTTGTTCAACACCCCAGCGAGACTACCACTTGAAACTGCCTCGAATGGCTGGCATATATGATACGAATCATACTATACCAACAAAAATAATGGAATAGGCTCACACAAATTTCAGTTCGATTTTATTGTGCTCTACTTTCGACGTGGACTTTATATTTGCATCAAATCACTTCCTTCTCTCACACTTCCCTCTGTATGCATGTGCGTGTGTGTGTGTGTATGCAATTAGACTTATGAATGAGCTTTGTCTGTTTCAGTAGAGTTGACTGTTGATGGGCACGTAAAAGGCACCTGTATTGAGTTCATATTTAAATCATTATTCTCCTGGCTCCACAGACGTGAATACTACTAATACCGCTACGACACACACAGATACGCACACATACATTCTTTTCTACTCTAGGCCCAAAATTTGTGGGGAGGGGGCCGGTCGATTAGATAGACCCCAGTATGCAACTGGTACTTAATTTATCGACCCTGAAAGGAAAAAAGGCAAAGTCGACCTCGGCAGAATTTAAAGTCGGAACGTAAAGACAGACGAAGTACCGCTAAGCATTTCGCCCAGCGAGCTTAGCGTTTGTGCCAGCTCACCGCCTTTGCATATATATATATATATATATATATATATATATATATATATATATATTTATATATAAAATCTATTTGTTCAGAATCACGCCGGACGCGGAGGAAGAGAGAAAATAGTAATTCAGTGAAGGAGAAGTAGTGAGAGTAATAGCCCTGACTGAGGGAGAATGATAGAAAGTAATAGCAATAAAAGTAAAGGGTGATAGATGAATAAGGATGGAAGGAGTGAAAAACAAATCAGCGTTTCAACTTTGTGAGTATGTGTGTGTATGTGTGCGTGTGCGTGTACAAGGGACGTATGTGAATGTTTGCATGTGTGATTATGTACCTTATTTTGTACCATATATTTCAAATACTACAATTAGCTGTCATTCTTGACGGCGCGTGGTCAGCTAGTACAGAAAGAAAAAATGTCAAAAGCAGGTTCCGGCTGATGTGGGGCTGAACTGTCGCAAAAACCATATTAAAATCCCACTGTATAAAGAGTTATCGTTCTTTCCTTCCATGACACTAATTATCAGTATGCCCTACAGTTTTTCTCATCAATTTTAGTACAGCTGATTATGTGATACTTTCAGCATAAACTATGTTAGTCACCTCTTCACTCTACTTTCTAGGGTTACACACATGCAATACCTGTTGTTCTGGAATTTCCTAAAGCTAGTATTTGCGACTGACTGTACATAACGTGAAACACCATCAATCTTTTAAGGCAGAAATGTATGATAATTCGTATCCAGGTATTAAAATAGAGTTTGTAATCATAAGAAACAAGACGTATATTTTATAATATAATATATTTCAAACTTTAAGACATTCACCTGGAGCGAGTGCCTCGAAAACTAACTTCCTGTCTCTGTGAAAGTTTTCTCACAAATACTTAAATAATAAATTTAACTTTAACCTGCATAAATAAATGTTAACTGCAATCAGATTAAATAACTTGAAATATTTATTAGGGCAATTCTTAAATTAATTTTCTGAATTTACCATAAGTCTTTGAAACAATGTGACATTATTCTTAGTGGTTGTGCAGTTATGTAGATTTATTTCCGATGCTATTCTCAAGTGTAATCCTACGTTTGCAATATCATACTATCAATATTAATGCTTCGAATATTAAACTGTTTTATCTTATTAGTTTATTTACAACAATATCTGCTGCTAAGTAAATTGTGTATACTTAAAACAGAGAAAATGTAATGTGCAGACTATAACTACCCTTCATGTTTACATTTATGTTATTATAACAATCATCATCACCATCATTATTACTATCATCATTTTGCTTATGTTGTCGCTATTATTATTATTATTATTGTTATTATTATTATCCTTTCCTACTGTAGTGTTCAATGATGTTAATTACAAGCGAGCCGTTACGTTGCCTTATTTATGAAGTTTGTTTAATCCGACATTATTTCCCTATTGTATGCTGTTTGATTAGAAGCGAGTAACGAGAATGGAATTTGTCGAAGTAATTCTAAGACTGAGATATTTCAAAAATGACAATCAGGATTTCCATAGAGATCAAAGACAATTATTAATCAGCCAAGAATATAAAAAGGTGCTTTTAAATATTCTATTGTCTATTTACATAACCGAAGGTGGTTTTCACGTTTGTTCCGTTTTCACATCTTTGATAGAGACCAAATCTGTACATTGTGTTCTCTTGTGTTCTTAACATATATGAAATGCTTTCTCTACAACACGCTGGAATATGTATCACCAAACACACACACACACACACACACACACACACACACACACACACACACACACACACACCTGTACATTTTATATTTGTGTGTGAAAGTGTATGTATGTATACTATATACTTGCATATATATATATATATATATATATACATACATACATACATGTATATATATATATATATATGTACATGTAGGTATATATATATATATGTGTGTGTGTGTGTGCATATACATACATATATAGGCATAAATATGCAGCTGTTTGTATAATTCAAATGGAATTTATTGATTTGACCCAGAAATCACAAAAGTACGTAGAGTGTAAAAGAGAAGCTGATATAAATTGTATAGAGATATTTGTGGCTTCGATCAGCTGAATTATCTGTCCTGGCTTACTGTATAAGTGGCTGAGTATTCCAAAATGTGGTGTACGCTTATCGTAATTCTTGATTTCAAACTTTGGTACAAGACCAGAATAAGTTCGGGGACGGGGAGCGGTTGTTAAGTCGATTGCATTGACCCCAGTGCTCAACTGGTCCTCATTCGATTAACCCTGGAAACATGAAGGGTAAAGTTGACCTCAGATGAATTTAATCTCAGGACGAGAAGGCGGACGAAATGTCGCTGAGTATCTTTCCCTGCATGATAACGATTCTGCCAGCTCACATCACTATTCATCAAAATTATGAAGGTTTAGTATGACACGCTGAGTGGAAAGTTAGACCCATTAAAACACTAGTGTCATCTATTGAGTTCGCTGCCACAGTTTCCCTTTGCACCATTTTGTGCCGAAGGATTGGTTGAACCGCTAACTATGATGGAAGATATCTCTACAGGGAATCGGACCAAGGAACTCATGATTGTCAAAAACCTTTATAACCAGTTGATAATGAGTTCTTTCAGACTTATACATTTGCACGTGAAAGTATGCATGTAAAACAGTACAACCTGTTGCATGGTTGGGTCGACAGCAACTAAAGTGGTTAAGCTTGCCTGGTGAGGAATGCTGCTAGAAACCCAGCAGGACTAAAGCGAAGACCTATGAAGTCCAACGACTAATTAGCAAATATCACGAGCCGCCAGAAATTTCGAGTTGGTGTCCAGCATCTTAGAAGACCACTGGTAATGAGGCACTCCTTAAAATTTAGCATAGCATTTGTCAAGGAGAAGGTCACTCTGATATAAAAAACAAATGGCATT
>NC_142934.1:1290982-1300982 GCF_046866305.1 Octopus bimaculoides | reverse complement strand
TCTATTAGCTGGACTTATCCATCTTAACATCACAACACAGTAGTCTATTTTACTGCAAGCATTCCACTACCGTTACAAGTCTTAGATTAAAATTGTCCCTTTCTTTTTAACAGCCTCTGGGACCCGATTATAAAAGAAAGAAATAAAAGTCCCTCATCGGCGCTAATATATCTTAATTGAGTCTTTGAAAATAACCAGCCGTCGTTCGCTCTTAAACGAAAGAAATAGAATAAGTTTATAATTTTGACCAATATATCTCCAAAGGACACCGAAATTGTTCCAAACGGTGAAGTATTCGCTCTGTGCAGGTCTTCCAGTTTCTGAGTGTCTAAGGTCCCAATAGGATATATCCCTTTAAAATATGGTACGTCCTCTCATCTAAAAGCTGTCAGTGTATAACAGTTCAGTGGCTGATCTTTATAAGTGTCAATTTATAAGTATTACTGAACGGCCAAACCCTCCATGAAGTCTCTGTCGAATGCGCTGCTCGTTTTCGTAATGACGTTCCTGTCAACTAACGCTAGAATAATTGTCAGCTGTTTATATGCCAAACTTTCCCTTTCATTTACACGTTACCCAAGAATGTGGTTCTAAGGAACATACGAGTAGAGAATCTTACAACGGATTTACTTCGAGGATATTATTCACATTCCATAATACCTACCAAAAGTGCGAAAATTCCTTGGCATTAGCATAATACACATGCCTCGTCTTCATTGGAATTGGTACAGTTGCTACCATTCTGAACAATACTAATATCCTTCATCAAAGACATGGAATAGCATTTACACTTATTTGGTTACAAGACTAGGCGCGCTTGGCTGCACACGTTGACCTACAGAATATTTCAAATGTTCTACGTAAAGCTAATACTTTAAGTGTTTTTTTTCTCTCGTTTCCAACTCCAGGGATGCCTGAGTCGAGTAAGTACACCTCATTATCTGAATCCATTTCATACGTAGATACCGAAATCTTACCAGCCAACAAAAACATAATCATAAAGAAACTTTAAATGGTCCCAACTTCTTTTTAACAAACTTTTCTTATTCGTAGCCATTTTCTTTTACTCTTTACAAAATATTTCTCTTCTCATCATATTTGATACTTTTAATAAAAAGTCTATAAAAGTCTCTTATTCTACCATTGCTAATGTTATCATTTCATATGGGATACATCAAACAGAGCGCTTATTTCCCCCAAATCCGATTTTTATAATCTAACACTTTACTGAATTCCTGTTTCACTGTAATTGTACTTTTAAAGACATTGTTTACACTGCTACGTCAGAAACACACATTGTTTCTAAATCAGAATACACACGCACGCACACCCACGTTCTTCTATTCTTCCAGGACCTAGAAAATGACTAACAGTTCTTCATGCATTGAGTGATGCGATATTTGGGTGCTGTGGCAATGTTATATCCTTGAGTCCCAGAGTCTTTCAAGTCTTCAAATATGAATCCAGGTGCTGGTCACCCAACAAAGGCTGATCAAGCGTTAACCTGTATTTGTGTGATCGTCTACTCACCTCACCTGTGCTTCTTTTTAGACACAGAGAAATATTCTGAATGTTACTTTATAGCATCCATCTTGCTCTTAATGTCTCTTCTCTTTCTCACTAACATTACCCATACAGATATGTCAACTTTACTAAGTGAACGATACGCAAATCCTCCATTGCCGCGTTCCACTGACATACACTTCTCCACTCCAGTTATGCAGCAGCCCTCTACACACTCTTACTCTTTTAGACACCCATCACTTGCGTTACCATACCACGGTTATCCTCAGAAAGTAGCATTTTCTCCCATCCCTACAAGCACTCGATGATAAGTAATGAATGTTTGAACGGATAAGCTCACATCGCACAAAAAGGGGTTACGGAAAGCAAACAGTCCGAAAAGTTCTGGGTTTTCTTTCGATGTTCGTCCATCTTAACAAAACTGGCATTTTTTGCTGTCAAGAAACTCCCTTCTGATTACTACTTCAATCATGATTTGAGAGCTTATATCTTCACCGCTCGAGCTTCTAACTTGGGACTCTGCAGCAGTCCGGGAAGAAAAGGGCCAGGAAGATGTTTGCATGATACCCCATACAAATACGTTTTATGCTCTGAAACGGATATCACAGAAGAAGGGTCATGCATGCATTTTCACGATGTCCGTACAGAGACACTGTATAGAATGCAAAGGATTTCTTCAGTCAACAACTTGAATACCTTTGGGTTCCATTTCCAGATCTCCATCCACCTAATATTCTGCTCTCTCGCCTCCCTCCATTTCAAATATTGTTGTTTAATTTAGAAATCACCCTCAAAATTTCAACATCAGACTCATGAATGATGTAAGATCATCAAATTATTTTAATTATTAATATTATTATTATTATTTGTAGTAGTAGTAGTAGTAGTAGTAGTAGTAGTTATAATGAAAGTAATAATGTTCTCAATGATATGGATTTCTTGAATAATATCATTATCATCGTCATAATTATTATCGTCATTATTCGCATCAAAATTAACATATGATTCTAATTATCGAATTATCAACATCATTAACATAGATATCATTATCTTGAGTAATTTGCTCCACATCATTTTTATCAGCATTTGACTTTCCTCTTTTTCCTCTCCTTTTGTTCAACATCACCACCACTACCACCACCACCACCATGCATCACTGTCGTCATCATCATCATCATCATCATCATCATCACTCCTATGCCCAATATAACTATCATTATCATATACATCATAACTATCATCTTCATGTCAACTTCATGATACTTCATCTCTACCTTCTCCTCCTCTCCTCCGTCGTCATCATCACAGTCATCAGTATCTTCATCACCAACATTATTAACAACTTCATAGTCATTAACGCCATCACTATCATGATCACCAAAATCAACCACCACCAATCCCCGCCCCCATTATCTGCAGTAAATTTCTCATTCCATCCACAATGACATCCCCCCACCAATACCTCACGTTCCCCGATTTGCCGTGCTGTAATTATTATCTTCTGTCACATTGTAAAAGACTTTCCTAATTTTAGCCCAGCTTGGAATGAAGAATTCTGATATATTCGATAAAATCATTAATATTATTACTACCCAATGCCATATTGAAGCTATTGTTGGTCTTACCAGTGAATGGTTCTTATCAAGAACTGGTTTCCACCCTAATAAGTACGATGTGAAGATTAACACTGATCTAATTATGCCCATCTCCAAATGGAAACCTTTGTCTATAAGTATATCTAATTTCACTCATATATATATATATATATATATATATATATATATATATACACTCCTATATATATATATATATACACATTATTAATAAATACACACACACACACACACACACGTATATATATATATATATATATATATATATCGATATAGACATATAGATAAGTGGATACATAGATAGATAAATACGTGAGTATGTGTATCAATAATTGTATATCTCAACTAAATTATTATCAAGTTTGTAATTAGAAGAGTATAAATGTATATTATCTCTATTTCCGTGTGTATACGAGTAGGTATTGACTTAACTCTATATACATAAACATATTCATGTATCTAGTTCTCATTTTCTTGATCTATATCACTATATGTGCGTGTGTATATGTATTCGCGACTCTTACCTGTGTGAGAAATTATATTTACAATACCTGTAAGACTTGGGGTTCTTAGAGTATCTAACTTAAGTCCCCCATTTATTGCTGTATATGTCCCTATAGTTTAAATTCTGAGTTCAAAATTCTTTTCCTTCTTCTGGAATCAATAAAACAAAGTACCCGTATGGAGTAGTGAACTGGTGTAGTTTGTTGAGGTTGAGATAAGACAATATAGTGTACACATTGTTAAGATTCTTTAGGATCTGCGGTAATTTATGAAACCATTGGTACCATGACAAGTTTTATCGCTACCGAACTTTCTTTATCACAGCCTCAGTGATGTGGAAAGGAGAATATTACTGCTTGCACACTTGTTTCTGTAGCATAAATAAACTTACCCGGGCTTCAGTTTGAGAGAAAAGATTTCAGGAGGAGAAACACGATGGTCGACAGTGGCAGACCAAGACATATATATACATCGACGTCGTCGTCCTGTCGTGTTCGAGTTTGGCACATCTGGTACCTCCATGATATATATGCATGAAGCTGGCAGCTTCAGTATATATACATGTATTATATTAGAGTAAAATGGACAGCAAAACCCAAGGGAGGACGAGTATCTCAAGTCATTTAGAATATTATGAACTTGAAGTCTTACAGCTGTTTCTCGGATATCTCAAGTGATATGCTAGCATGTTCGTATGCTGGGTATTCCGTCATCAGAGACAAGGTGAGTATATATGAACGTTCTTGACAGGAAAATTCACAGTTTATAAGGAATAAAATAGAAGATAGAAGAATAAAGAGTTAACAGTAGATAGCAGAAATCAGTATCTCCTCTTTTACTCTTTATCCTTCTATTTAATATACACCTTATATATATATATATATATATATATATATATATATATATATATATATATATATATATATATATATATATATATATATATATATAATATCAATCCAAACTTGAACAAACAAGAAAAAACAACAATGCGAGGACGTGGAATAAGTACAGTATTATTGGACGCTCAGGAAAAGAAAGAAAAGAGAGAGGATTTCACGTTTCGAGCGGAGCTCTTTATCAGAAATATAGAAAAAGTCCAAGAAGGGAAGCCGGAGAAACAAAATCGCCAATATATCTATATATATATATATATATATATATATATATATATATATATATATACACGCACGTGTTTGAGTGTGTGTATAGGTGTGTATCGGGTGTTAATTCTCCAGCCAGTTAACCCCCAAAACTTACATTTATGACTGCGACCCGTGAACTTTACTCCGTTGCAAGTATTCTGGACTGAACTTAAGTTTGAAAATATCTATTTTAAACATCTCCTTCTCACTCACATCTGAGACGCCGAAAAGTGTCGCGGGTACCGTGTCATTCTGTGTTTGAAATATGAAAACGAAACTAGATATAGAAATACGTGGCGCCCCTCGGTACCGAAGTCTACGTCCAACAGGAACCAACAGTCAACAGAAAACTGGAAACAAACACTCTAAGGTTTGATTTACTAAACAATACATACACACACACACACACACACACACACATATATATATATGTATGCATAGATAATGGGTGTGTGTGTATATATATATATATATATATATATATATATATAAAAGTACATATATTATGCATAGGTATGTTTTTACGTATATAGCTATCGTAGGAATTCATATAGATACACATACATCGATACATAGATTTATGTATATATATAAACATATATATATATATGTTCATATATGTATATGTTTATATATATGTCTATATATATACATGTATGTATGTATATGTTTGCATATGTTTATATGTATATATTGTAAATATATATATATAATGTAAGTGTGACAGGGAGAGGGAGAGACTGGCCAATGTTTTCTCCAAGAAAACGGAGAGGAATCGATAAAGCAGTAAAAATATTGCCAAGAGAAGAAAAGTAAGAACATTGATTTACGTCTTGAGTAATTCATTCCAGTAGTTTCTCACAACTGACACTTTTAATTTGGAAGCATTGCAATCATTAGAAAATAGTTGATGTCTTTGAGAATAGCGTTTGACGGAAGCTGTAAAAAATTTGTCTAAATTTGGCTATAATCACTGGCTATTTGTGAACATTGTAATCCTAACAAAGTGAGAGCACGAAATTTGGAGCCAACAGTAATATACTGATTAATTTAAGACGCATACATACATACGTACATATATATATATAAATATATATATACATGTATATGTTTGTATATATATATATATGTATATGTTTGTGTGTATATATATATACATATATATATATATATATATATATATATATATATATATATATGTGTGTGTATATATATATATATATATATATATATATATATATATATATATATAGTTGTCTTTTCTTTTATTTACGTTTTGTGAGTTTTCGCGAACAGAAAAATAAATAAAAAAATAAATACAATAAACTAAACAAACAAACTAACAGACGAATGAAAAAATATCTATATAAACATTTTTTTCTGTGTTTCTCATAAAACCTTCGAGGCCCATAGAAAGAGTAGCTAGATACCCCTTATAACAGACTCTGCTGTTTGAAGGCAGAAGTACAGAACGGAAAAATATATTCTGAACTTCACAATTTGAAAGAAATCGTGAAGTTCGTGTTCGGAAGGTCCGTAATAATAGGTCTGCTCTGTCTAGTTCAACCAAGATTCGAACGAGGAAAACAACGACGACGCTAACTTCATTAAAAAAATACCATAAACACGGGAGTGAATGCCCATGGGTTCACCACATTGCTAGAAATAGACGGTAAATCTATCTACAACACATAACGACCTGAGAATGCGGGAGACCCGGCATTGATCACGGATGGAATGCATTTGAGCGTCTGTTTGCTCAGTCAGAGATAAATAGGTACTGAACTGAACTGAGCTGAGCAACAACATTAGCGGCACAATTTTGTCATTTGATCTGAAAGAACAGCCAAGCGTGCAGCAAAGATTCAAAGATATTCATTAAATATACGCTACACATAAGCGCATAGCTACGTACACATCTATCAGAAAACACACATCCCCATACACGTACATATACACACATACAGATTCAGACACGCACACACAGACACACATATACACACACAGATACACATTATAAATACATGGATTGATTGATAGACAGACAGACAGTCAGACAGACAGACAGACAGACAGATAGATAGATAGAAAGTACTAGGTAAGGTGATGGCAAAGGACAAATATATGATATATATATATATATATATATATTCATGAATTCATATAGCTGAATATGTTTCAATTTTGGAGTTATTTCAATGGTAGAATTCTGTTATCTTTTAGGGTTGTTTACGAATCTTTAATTTACACATCTTGAATAATACTAAAAGATGGTCCAAACACAAATATCTATTTTGCTATGCTTATCTATGTTTCTATATCTAGCAATGCATCTATACTTACATCTATCCCTCTTTTTTTCTCCGTCTCCCTGCACATAAATTCATACTCACTCTCACACACACACTCCCTCTTTTTCTCTCTACTGAAGGCTTATTTGTTTTTCTTACTTTGTGTGGAAGTTCGTAGAACTTGTATTGCTAAAAGTGTATGGAGGATCGTATTAATGAGAAAATATTATTTCTTGAAATACATGCCAACCTCGGGCCATTGTGTGGCTTCAAGCAATTGGCATTCTTTAAATGGATTTATTATGGAGCTATTATAGTGAGTCGTATACTTATACATGCAAATACGTATATGTATGCACATATATATGCATTTATATGTATATACACATACAACTCACATACACACACACACACACACACACACACACACACACACACATATATTTTTTCGTATGCATGTATGAATATATGCATATATTTTCAATTAATTTTTCATACTCTGCAACAAAACGTCTCTATGAAACAACCGTTGTACGCGGCTATATCCTGTCGCTGGTAATTATACATAAATCAACGAACCACATGCAAGCACACACACTCTCACACACACTTCCACATGCATATACACACACTAACCTATACGCAAAACCACATAATAACAGACCCAGGCAAGTTATGTAATCTTTATGCAAACTTATATTTTGTTATAAATTTACGATTTACATTGTAGTTTGAATCTGTGAAAGAAATTCGTAAAGAATTTATAGCATCTTTTGAAATGGAATGTTTGTCGAGATTCTTAATCCGCAACATTACGTAAAGCAAAAAAAAAAAAAACACCAAATGGAAATCAGAATATTTAAAAATATTTCTAACAGGCGTGGTTGTGTGGTAAGAAGCTCGCTTCCTATTATAATGTGATTTCTGTATATGTAACCTTAGTTTCGGGCACAAGTACAATGTGACATATCGTACCACAGAACGGGGTAGACACCAACTGTCTCCACTTGATGTATTCCTAAATACTTCGTCAACACCTGTAACCAATCCAAAACAACTGTCAACGAACTATAACAACTTCTCAACAATTTCCTGCGACTCTACGACCTAAGAACGACACCTTTCGACTTCCTGCAATTTCTCATTTATCGCTCTCAATCAAACACGCTGTTGATTATACGAGATCGGCTAGTCCATTCTCACAGGGGTGTCATGAGTCTCACCATAACATTTACCAACCATATAGTTTCGGGTTCAGTTCCACTGCGTGGAACCTTTGGTATGCATCTTCTACAATAGCTTCGGTACGACCAGAGCCTTGTAAGTGGATTCGGTAGATGGAAAATGAACGAAGCCCGTAATATATATATAATTAGTTTAATAAGTCTAAAAAAAGAAAGTAAATTATGGACTACGCGCGTTTCGTGGCTACATAATAGTAGAAAAGATCTGTGCAATCTACAATAAATCGATCAAGATAAATTCCACTCAGAATGAAGTCACTCTTCAGGTCTTATGAATTCAAAAACCGTATCCCACTATTTAAATAATATAAATAAAATAAAATAGGAATGAAGTAGAACTCAGAACATGAAGACAGACGAAATACCGCAAAGCATTTCGCCCGATGTACTAATGTTTCTAATTTCTTTATTGCCCACAAGGGGCTAAACATAGAGGGGACAAACAAGAACAGACAAAGGAATTAAGTCGATTAGATCGACCAGTACGCAACTGGTACTTAATTTATCGACCCCGAAAGGATGAAAAGCAAAGTCGACCTCGGCGGAATTTGAACTCAGACCGTAAAGACAGCCGAAATACCACTGAGTATTTCGCCCGACATGCTAACGTTTCTGCCTGTTCGCCGCCTTTTGTGCTAACGTTTCGCCCGATGTTCTCATGTTTCTGCCATCTTGCTGCCTTAGCACGGGTTAATATTGAACGAACCCAGAGCGTCATCAATTTTTTTTTTAACCCAGCGATGTTTTGCAGCGATGTAAGTTTTCTTGACTTGTGTGACCATTTCTCTATTTTATCGGCCATTGTCTGTCAGAATCTGTTGCCTTGCTGACAAATGCTAACGAGATGAAGACATAAGATACGATAACAACAGCGAAGTAAGAAAAGGACAAGGAATGACAACAAGAACTGATAACAATGCAGAAATATAAAAATTGACAACACGAAACATATTTTGGGATAACAAGATAAATGTCCAATTTATCCAAATGGCTGATTTTGTACTCCTGTCTATTATTGGGATTTTATACAAACAAATTAATACGTTGGTGTTGCTGCGTTAGCGGAGGTTAGCTATATTCTAAAAGTTATTATTAATGTACATAAGAATTATTTACAAATCAGTCCATCCTGCTATTAGAAGAATCTGGTAGCCTACACGTGATTTCTAGGGCTAGCCTAGTGTGTTTAAGAGTGATGTATGCATACATTTACCGAGACATTGTAATCCATATATAGTCAAGCATTAAGACCTCATTATGTATATTATTAGGACATCTGTTAGTGACAACTGCAGTGGACAATGTCATTTGTTAAAAAGTGATTTGGTGTTTGTGACTCTAGCTTACACCTGGAGAGAAGAATTATTTTTCTGTGTTTCTTAACACCCTTAACACCAGAATTGAGTTCAGTTTGAAAGCTATTAGTTTAACCATCAGTGTAGCCAGTATATTGCATCTTTCTACTCACATCCAACAGCTCAAATTCAAACCGTTTATATTGTTACTAAACATGAGCAGATGCATCGACACCGGGGAACATAAAGAGTTGTTAGTTGACCTATCAACGAAAAAAAACCCAAAAAAAAACGTTTCCTCCTCATTGAACTTCTAAGTGACTCAGCAATCTACAGCCATGTAATTCCTTAATGTACTTCTGTCAGAAAAAGTGTTCCTAACAA
>NC_142934.1:1268482-1285982 GCF_046866305.1 Octopus bimaculoides | reverse complement strand
ATATACATATATGTATACACATCCATAAACATATATATCTTTTATCGTTTTGTCTTTTCCTTGTTTCAGTCATTAAACTGCGGCCATGCTGGGGCACCGCCTTCAAGAACGTTTCATCGAAATCATCGACACCAGTACATATTTTTTAGACCTGTTTTGTTTTTAGCCGAGCCACAAAGCGGTGCAGTGGTGGGGAGACAAAGACAGTCATAAAGACACACAGACACACATATCTACACACATACACGACATGCTTCTTTCAATTTGCGTCTACCAAATTCACATACAAGTTTGTCATCGGCCGGAGGCTATTGTAGAAATAACTTCCTCAAGGTATCACGCAGTGGGACTGAACCTGCAACCATGTGGTTGGTAAACAAGCTTCTCACCACACAGCCACACCTACGACTGTGTGTATGCATGTGTTTGAATGACTTGAAGTAAAAGTTGTTTATTAAATATACACCACTACATGTTGCATGTGTGAACAGATATGTAAACGAAATGAACGTTTGTCGTTTACCTCCAAGATTAATTTAGATCGCGAAAATAAACAATACATTTCCTCTCATAGCAAACATAAAATTACACCTTCATATAAACACACGCGTATATACATCCATCCATATATAAACATGTAACTAGACCGTCCCCTATACACAAATACATGTATGTAGATATCTATCTATCTCACTCTCTATATACATGTGTGTGTATAAAAAATACATATGTACGCATATATATATATATATATATATATATATATATATATATATATATATATATGTATATATATATGTATATATATATATATATATGTAATTAGAAAATACACATTTAGATTTTTCATTCGGACGAAAATGGATTTTAATTTTCTCGTAGAAGGAAGAATGAATATGTGTTTTATATTTGCGTAATATATTTTAGTCTTCATCAATAACGAAAATTGCAGACATGCAATTACCAAAGACTTGTATTATTATCCAGGACTTATTTAAATCTCTGTCTAACATTATCACATTACACCGGCGTCTGTGAAAGCAGCTTCATTTCCAAAATGGCGAATCTACGCTATACGTTCCATGATTTGTTTATTTTTCACTCGTTGGCTTTTGATAGAAATAATTTGCAGCGAGACAGCTTTAGAGAAAGAAATAACTAAATATAAATCTACATTATGTATATGCATTATACGCAGTGTATATACATTGTAGACGTGTCTGTATGTAGACAGATATAGTATTAAGTTTGTCTCCGTTTCGTTTATTCCCTTCGTGAATATGTCCATTAGGTTGTTTTTGTAAATACATAAAACCATTCCCACGCATATTTGAGAGTATATCGATACTTATACATGTGTGTAATTATGTATATTAAATGCATATATACATCCGTGTATATATATATATATATATATATATATATATATATATATACACGTGTGTGTGTGTATATGGATATCGATTAAGCTTGTCAATCGTTTTATTTCAATCAACGAAAAAATAAGTAGATTTGACATATTGGTATCTACTGCGTAGGTTTACATACATACATTTATAGTCTCACACTCAAACACGCACACACACATGCACACGTACACTCGCACGTGCACACACACGTACACACGCGCACACATACACACATACACACACACATACACACACAAATCTGAAGGAGAATGTCTAAATATTTCGCAGCGGCTGTCTTTCCAAGTGGAAACTGACCCCTTCTCATACTTTCTATCCCCGTACTGTTGTAATGTTGCCATTGTATATCTTGTGACTTAGCTTCGTGTCGATATTTTATGAACTAACGTCACAATTAATGTTTTACATATACAATATGTCTGTGACCTAAATAACATACGGATTTATGCACCGAAGTAGAAACCTTCGTGCTTTGAGTTAATGTTCGTACCTGATGAAGCGGAACGACCCCGAAATGCGTGTGTCCTACTCACAAGGCCCAAAATGTGTATTTATACGAGTAGAGGTGGGGAAACTCCAACTTCTCCGGGACTATTCCTGTAACGATTGGTCGTATAAAGGCTTAATACAGTCGAACGTAGTAAACATGACTTCACATGAAATCACACACATCGCACATACACGCACGCGCGCACACACGTTCACACACTCGCACACACACACACACACACAGATAGATAGATAGATAGATAGATAGATAATAGAAAAACGCAATGAACGCTATTCTTTATTTAAAATCACTACAAATGTTTCGACATATTTTTACACTTATATTAAATTGGTGACATGCAGCAGGAACATTTCCAGTATATGATCACATCAGGTAGCCAATAATTACTGGATTACTGCTAAGTTAACCCTTGCATTCTGTTGAGGTTTATCACTTAACAAGGGTGATGACCATCTCGGTGTGAATCTAGCCGTCTACAAAATTGATTTGAAAAGACTATTCCGGAGAAATTCTTTAACCTGGGTACTAAAGAGCCCTTACAAATTCATGTCATGCAAGTACCGCTGTGTAGAATTGCCTGTTTGGCGGATACCTGTTGTTAATTTCGCTTGTCCTAGATGTACAAAGAGTGATAAAACCGTTTTGCCCACACATCCACTGTGTCGGACCATTGTTGAATTAAGGGGTTTTACTGAATATCTGTTGTCACATATAAGACAGACGCGGCCATCAGACGAGTGAAAATGTGAGGAATGCCGCACGATCTTTTACGGCCTGCAAAGACAGAAAATTATTTTTAACTTTGCGGCCATGGCGGAAAAGCTTATATTGTGGACAAGATGGAAAGGACTAAAAAAAAACAGATTTCTTCATTTGCGGTTAACCCTTTAATAACTCCAAATATCATTTGGGAATGCTGAGGAAGGGCTGTAGAAGGAGACGTACAGATAAAAGAAATCATTTTTTCCTTTGATTTACCAAGGCTCATTCCCTTGTAGGGAGATCTTTAGCTCCTTCTCTATAATCTCTCACTGTTTTATACAATCCGTTGGGTATCAAATCCACATTTTCCAGTATGCTCGTGTAATGTCCACATGAAAACATTGCTTTTGTGGCAAATAGAGAAAGGAAGTTCAAGTGAATTTTAAACATGTTTAAGATGCAGTACACATTTCTTTTTTCTTCTTTTTCCTCTTTCCACTTCTTCTTCCTTCTCTTCTTTTCCCTCTTTCTCTCTTTCCTCTTCCTCTCCTTCCTCTTCTTCTCCTTCTTCTCCTTCTTCTTCTTCTTCTTCTTCTTCTTCTTCTTCTTCTTCTTCTTCTTCTTCTTCTTCTTCTTCCTCCTTCCTCTTCCTTTTCTTCTTCCCCTTCTTTTTCGTCTTCTTCTTAACTCTTTTTCTTCTTCAGTCTCTCTCTCACTCTCTCCTTCTCTCCTCAATTTTATATTCATCCCCACTGTTCTACTTTGCTCACTCATTCTTCATCACTCAACCTCTGTAAATACATAAGTACAGTACACACACACACACACACACACACACACACACATATCTATATATGCATATATATATATATATATATATATATACACACACACACACAAACATAAGTGTTAATATAGGTATATATGTCTATGAGTGTGTCTCGGTATGTAATACTTCGTGTGATGTTCCGACGACGCCATGGTAACAGTAACAGTTGTAAAGATTGATGAAGGATTAAAAAAAAAAATACCCGTAAAGAGTCTCGAAGATAAAACAAACTACAACCAACGAAATAAAGGATAAAATTCAGAAGCAACTTCAAGACATGTTATATTATTTTATTACATAAATTATATATTATGGAGAAATTTGCCTTCAGAGTTCGTTTTAAATTCAACAGTCTCTGTGTGTGTGTTTGTGTGTGTATATATATATATATATATATATATATATATATATATATATATATCTTTATATGTATGTATTTATGTGTGTGTATTTATATGTATGTACGTGAGTGTGTGTATATATATATATATATATATATATATATGTATTCAAATTACAAAGATACCACCTACACAAATACATATATATGTATGTGTATATATATATATATATATATATATATATATATATATATATAGGTATTTGTATTTGTGTATCCTATGTATGTATATACACACATGTGCACATATGTTTCGCTGAATTTTAAAGTGACATCTAGCAACGTGACTGTGATATGGAAAAAGCAACGTAAATTCTGTTTGTGTGGCTTTGTGTATGTATGTATGTGTGGGCGCGCGTGTATGGGTTTGTATGCAGGTGGGTAGGAGGCTGTTACTGTGTGTGTGTGTGTGTGTGTGTGTGTGTGTGTGTCAGCGAGAGGAATATTTCGTAGATAATGTTTCCCTATTGATCGAGGTATGGATTGACAGAAACTGGTGTCGCTTAGATAGAAATTACCGATATTGAAATTGTATCATGCAACGTTGCTTTATTTAACACGCACGCACACACACACACACACACACACACGCGCGCGCACATATACACACACATCTCTCTCTCTCTCTCTCTCTCTCTCTGTATATACATGTAGATATATACATATATACATATATATATATATATATATATATATATATATATATATATATTTGTGTTTGTCTAGTCATACATATTTACCAGTCATATATGATATATTGCATGTGGGGATATCATATATTGAGCATGCATGTTTGTTTAAATATACATACAGAATAACACACACATACACATACAGTAAGACACGACCACCTGGATGTGTGTATGTATGTAATGTATATATGCAAATATGTATGTATGCAGGTAGTATGTAGTGCTTGCTGTGTCATCGTAGTACACAGCGTTTGTGTTAGTGAGAGACTCGGAATAGCGCCGTCCGGCAGGCCAATTACCTCCCATCAATTTTGTGAACGATATTAACCCGGTCATCAAGTTTGATATTGCATTTGACAACTGAACTTATATTGGAAGAGAATATGCAGTGCCCATTAGTTATATACATACATACATGTGTGTATATATATATATATATATATATATATATATATATATATACATAGATACATGCATGCACATATATATATATGTATATATATTTATATGCACATATATATACACGCACTCACACATGTATGTATATATGTATACTTATATATATCTTTAGACTTATGCATGCATATACACACACACACACACACACACACACACTTAATTTTTTTTAAGCACGCAAGACAGCCTTGTACTGAATGTGTGTAGACTTCAAACTCTATTTGTCATTTTTAATTTAAACAGGATTTCATATCCGGATTTATAGGATCCAAGCCTGCATGCAATTGACCTTGTGATCGATTATATAAAAGATTAAAAACAAAATAAATACGCAACACCTGTTCGATTAATCATAATATTCTAGTACCGTATTGTTCGCAGTAACGCTTACTTTACAGCATTTTCCAATCCGAACATCCCTATGTTTTGCGAAGTGTATATTCAGTTTTATGTTAATAAAGTATTGTGTTATGTAGCCTCGAAATAATGTAATATCTATCGCTATTTCTACAGAATAAATCTCTGCATAGTAACCTGCCGAGTTTCTAGACATTCCTACAGCTATTCAGAAGTTTAATATGTATGTATGTATGCATGTTTAGACATATATACATACATATACACGCACACACATGTACTCACTCACACACACACACACACACACACACACACACACACACACACACATATATATATATATATATGAAGGCACATGGCCCTGTAGTTAGAGCGTCGGGCTCACAATCCTGAGGTAGTGAGTTCGATCTCCGGAGCGGGCTATATGTTGTGTTCTGGAGCAAGACACTTTATTTCACGTTGCTCCAGTCCACTCAGCTGTAGAAATAAGTTGCCACGTCACTGGTGCCACGCAGTATCGGCCTTTTTTTGGACAACATCTGTGGCATGGAGAGGGGAGGCTGGTATGCATGGGTGACTGCTGATCTTCCATAAACAATTTGCTTACAACTGTGCCTTGGAGGGGAACTTGGTTGATGGAATCTACCGTATATATATATATATATATATATATATATATATATATATATATATATATATATATATTAGTTTAGTTTAAAGTATGGATTCAGAGAATCGTGTGTCTGCACAGAAAGCTCTTCTAGCAGACTCGGCTAACAGACCACATAGTAGTCCAATACAGAGAAATACAAATCAAAGTGTCCTTGCAGCTGAAACCCAGATGATCCGATCAATGAAATCACTTTATGAGAAATATATAAACAATTAAATGTCATTACAGCCATGACTCTAAGGTTATCAATTGGGTGAATTGGTAAATTCATCTCTCATACCTCCTCACATTTTATGGTTTATACACACTCATACATACAAGCACACACGCGAACACATAGATTAGAAAAATAAAAGAGATATTAACAGACCTGTGTATATCCATATGATAAATTTTTCAATAATTGCTGTCATAAATGTCATGTCTTCTTTATTTATGTTTTTATTGTTTTTTTTATTTTTGAAATGACAGTTGTCAAATATCTCGTAGAATGGCCTCACATGCATACATAATGAGAAATTAGGTTTCTCAAAACCAGAAAGGAGAAAGCTCATTCGAAGACTACAGATCCAATCCATCATTGGAACTGTAAAAATCTGTCAAACTTTCCAAAGGTTTATCATTTAAATATATCTGAGCATGTCTAGATATGCAAGTATATGCGTGAGAATACATACATAAAACAAGACATACACATCTTCACACATACATACATACATACATGCATGAGTGTATACATACATATATACATGCAGGCATACATACATACATACAAACAAACACTTGTTGAAATTCCAATGAAGGAGCCTTGAAATTAGGTTAGAAACCGGCTCTTTCTCTGTTGGCAAGAAATCATGAAATAGAACCGAATTATAACATACATACATACGTACATACACACACAGCTATTTACTAGAGAACGCAATTATCTAAAGATGAAAGTCAGAAAACTCCGATACATAGTATACATACCGCCTGTATACCCCCTTTTTTTTCCATCAGCCTCTATCGCCACAGAAACACCTCGGTGATGGTACTTCATTAGATCATTGGTTAATGTGATAATTATATAATTAATTAAATAAACGAGTAAATGAAATTATTGTTTTATAAATTTACTATATACATTTTTAGATTTGTTTATTTTCATTAGAAGTTTGGCTATTCTTATTTTTCTCTGTGCGTGTTTTTTGCAGGAATTTGGAGTGATTGCCAGTTCCCAGATTACCTCCAAAGTCCGTCCTACGATGCAAAACTGAAACCGTGGGGTACAAGAATGTGGTGGCTAAACGGCCGAGGTCAGCCGCCCAAGTGGGTGGAGAGGCAAGAGGTGTACGTGAGTGGCGGCGTAATATGGCGTTATAAAGAGTTTCCTACAAAGAGATGTGAAGGCTTAATCAAACACAGATTGTGGGAGTGTCCGGACAGTAGAGAGATGCTTTACAATAGGACGTGTTTAATGAAGGAGAGGTCTGATACATACAGAGTCATTGAACATTATCCAGTCAGGTAAATGGCATTTCACGTCTATTATTATTATCATCATTATTATTGTTATTATTATTATTATCATCCTCATCATATATTCAAATCCCGCCGAGGTCGGCTTTGCTTTTCATTCTTTCGAGGTGGATAAATTTAGTACCAGTGAAATACTGGGGTCGATGTAATCGACTAGTCTCCCCTGCCCAAATTTCCGGCTTTGTGCCTATAGTAGGATTATTATTATTATTATTATTATCATCTCCGTCACCGTTTTGTTTATTGTCATTATTACCATGTTATTGATCACTACCACCACTTCCACCACCACCACCACCATCATCATCATCATCATCATCCTCGTCTTCGTTGTCGACAAATGGTGAATGACCAATCCAAGCTTCTCTGGTAGTTCCTCAACAGTTAGGATGGGATTTTGTTCCACCAGCGTTTGTAGGACGTTTTCCCCGAGCTCCACAGATCTTCCAGGACGAGGCTCTTTTAGTCTGTAGTTTCCGGCTCGGAATTTCTGGAACTACCGTTGACACTGGCTTACACTTATTGTCCGATCCTTATGTACTGCACTTGCTAAACAAAAACAGCAAAATATATATACCTTAGCTTAGTAGTGAAAAATGAAGAGGAAAATATTTGCAAGGATCTGCACATTAAGCTATCCACTACGGCACTAGCGAAATTTCTCACTACTTTATTTTTAGCAACGAAATATTACATGGCCTCCAATGAAGAAAGAAAATAGGTAGGACGCCTGTGAAACTTAATTTTTAACTGCGATACGTTGACTTCTCGCTCATAACTTTGTGAGGTCAAACCCCGCCAAGGTCAACTTTGCCTTTCACCTTTTCGGAGTCGATAGAATATATACTAGCAAGTACTGGGTCCTATTCTCTCTATCCACTCTTTTTCCTCCTTTTCTCTCCACTTCTTTCCTTCTTTCTTTCATTCTTTCTTTCTTTCATTCTTTCTTTCTTTCATTCTTTCTTTCTTTCATTCTTTCTTTCTTTCATTCTTTCTTTCTCTTTGGTCTCGCGCCCTCCTCTCTCCCTTTTCCCCTCTATCACACACTCTTTCTCCATCCACCCCTCTCTCTCCCCCTTTCTCCCCCCCCCCCAGGTCTTTCTGTTTGTCGAATGTACTTGTCATTCAAATATCCAGCCTTTTCACATCGTATGACTCTGGCTCGGCTTGAGAATTATATTAAACGTACATGTCTACGGTATATTCAGCCACTTAAGTGCTAATTATACGAGTTATAATTCAGGTAATCAAATACTTGAATGATCACCGTAGACACCGGCGGAGGATCCACCAGCAGAAGTCCACGTCTATGTGCTTTTGTGTGTGTGTGTGTGTGTGTGTGTGTGTGTGTGCGTGTGTGTGTGTGTGTGACTACATGCTCGTGTTTCGTTATATACGTACACAAAAATTCCGAGATATGTTCGTTCATACGCGCATTCATTGCATACGTGTGTGTTCGTGCGTTTCCCTGCCCTTGTATGTGTGTGTGCTTGTATGTTTATATATATATATATATGTGTGTGTGTGTGTCTGTCTGTCTGCGTATGTACTGGCATGTGTCTGTTTAGGAACGCTGTTCATATATATTTTAGATGCTTTGAGGCCCTCACAACGCCACCTATCGGTACAGGCATCTACCTGTTTATAAAATATTAATGACACACAGTGCAGTACTGCTCAACCTGCTAATTGCAAGTGGCTTCATTAAAATTTAATTACAACTCACGTTAATTGGAATATTATGAAATGTTAAAACGGTGTTAATGGACAAACAATTGACGAAGGGAAACAAAATTGGCCCAGGGAAAACATTCACACACTCTTTCTCACTCCCTCTCTCGCGCTCTTTCGCTACTCCTTTCTCTCTCACACTTTCTCTCCTCCCCCTCCTATCTCGCCCCACCCCCATTCTGGGTCTGCTTCTAACTCATCTTTCATATCTATCCCTCCTCATTCAATTTTCGTCTCCTCCTTCTTCCTCTTAGTCTCTTCTCTCCCCCTCCTCCTCCTCCCTCTCTCTCTCTCTTTTCTCACTTCCATCTCCTTCCCTCTTCCACCTCCTCCTACTATCACCCTCCTTTCACTCTTCACCTTATTTCCCTTTCTTTTACTCTGGCATTCACCATTTCTCCTATTTTTCTTCCTCTCCCACCCTAACCCTTCCCTCCATCCTCCACCTCCTCCGTCTCCTCCTCCTACTACTACACTTCCTATCTTTGCACTTTACAATTTGCCACTTTCACCACATGTCGCTCACACTAGAAATAGCAGCTAAGTCTTCCCAGACAATGCTCTCTTAGAGAAGACCACATATAATACAGTGTCTGCTTCGTTTGCTCTGGAGAGAATGAGACGGGATGGTCATGGTTAGGATCTCTACTCAATCAGGTTAATCCTGGACTTAACAACAACAACCAATCAAATTATATTTCTACTTTAAACATATTTCTCTCTTTGCCTCCGTAATATTCTTCCTTCCTCTCTCTCTCTCTCTCTCCCTCTCTCTCTCTCTCACACACACACTCTCTCCCCCTATCTCTCTTTCTCCTTCTCCATTTATATATTTTCTCCCCAACTCTCTTTTGTCTATCCGACACATACACACGCACACACACACAATAATATTCCTGCTCACTTCTCCCTGTCTGTCACTCTTTCGCCTCCCTCTCAGTCTCTCTGTCTCACAATTCCTTTTTTTTTCTCCTCCTCCTCTCACTTTCTTTCGCCTTCGCTCTTTCCATCACTCTCGCCTCTCTGTCTCGCATTGTCTTTCCCGTCTTTCAATCTCTCCTTCATTCTCTCTATCACTCTCTCCCACTCTCTCCTATCCTTCTTTAATGGTGCCATCAATGTAGCTCAGAGCATCACATAAAGAGTGCACCGCCATATTATAACTTTTTACATTAGCATAATGACACACATTCAGACTCACATACATACGTACACACACACACACCTGCAGGAACTAGTCTACTCAGCTGTACTAGTCCTAGTATATAACTGGTATTATTGCACTTGGCCTTCGCAAGATTTGAACTCCAAAACTACAAAATACCGCAAGGTATTTTATCTTTCTCTCCAGCGAGCCTCACACCACGCGCCGTCACATGACCTGCACAGTTATAAGATTATTAGAAGAAATACATTTTAATAATGGTACTTTAATAATTGTGAGTAGCAAGGAGTAATTAGAGAACTCGATGTTCAGCTTCATACATGCCCGGAGTCAATTTAATTTTAATTACACTCTTCATTAAGGCAGCGATCTGGCAAAATCGTTAGCACTCCGGGCAAAATGCTTAGCGACATTTCGTCCGTCCTTACGTTCTGAGTTCAAATTCAGCCGGAGTCGAGTTTGCTTTTAATCCTTTGAGGTTCGATAAAAGAAGTACCAGCTGAGTACTTGGGTCGATGTAATTGACTTACTACCTGCCATCCCAAAATTCCTGGCCTTTAGCCAAAATTTGAAACCAATTGTAATCCTCGTTGCTCTTTTATATTGATCCATGATGACCAAATGTTCCCCAGCTATTGTTGCCATTACTTTTAGTCGGGGACAGCCTATCTAGGAATACAATTTCTGATAAGTTCTTAATACTATTGTTGTTGTGTAACCCCTGGTCTATACGTCCCGAGCAGGCTTTTTATGAAAAGTGTTCCCAGCCTGAGCATCGCATTTTTATTCAGACTTAGTATATCTAGGAATACATTTTCTAATATATACTTCCTGCTAATGTTGATGGCATAAACATCCTATCTTTAATTCAGGCATAGTCTATCTAGAACTACATTCTCTAAAGCAATGCTTCTCCACCTCTAGACCTCTTTGATTCCAATTTGACTCTGCAGGAACCCCGCTAGACATTCGATGTTTAAAACATTCCCAGGATATTTTTATATTCAAATATTAATAGGAAATGTATAAACACAAGTGTTGAAATACTTTATGTACTGTAGAAGTGTAACCAATTTAATGCCTACAAATTTTAACAACAAATCTTATCTAAAGCCTACAAAGGATACATGGACTCCTAAGGAATCATATGACCCCACCAGGGGATCATACGATCCCCCCAAGGGAAAGTAAGGGCCCCTGTTGAGAACCACTGGGGTCGATGGGGTCATTCGATAGCCTGAGGTTAGATTTTCTAACTTTGTCACCGTCACTCTTTCTAGCCCGCACTTTGTCCATCTTTCTTTCTCTCCATCTCATTCTCTCAATAGGACAGCATCTGTATGGTTTCTTCTCTCACCCCAACCAACCCATCATAGCTAATTCAGGCCCCGTTGGATAATGCCCTAAGGAAGTCTGAATGAAAAATATCTTCATCCTTCTTACATTTTATGGAGATTTGGTTACTACTACCAGCAGATAGGGTGAAGCAGTGAGTGCTCCCCACTTATTGGCCGGTTTCGTTAAGAAGTCATTAGGAGAGCAATCGAAGTTGTTGTGATTTGATGCTTTTCAAAATAAACAATCGACGAATCGAATTTCACATTGAAAAGAGACATTTCAAAAGTTTTCTGGAAATACGAGACAGTTAATAATGCTGTTAACATCACAATCACCATCATCATCATATTCATCATCATCATTATCATCTTCGTAATGTATTTGTTCTATTATTTCATTAAGATTGTTTTGTTTATATTAAACAATCATGAGATTATTAGGCACAAAACTGTTTCATATATATATATATATATATATATATATATAAATCGATATAGATATATGTGTGTGTACATGCATATATATATATTATATATATATATACACACATATACACGCATGTTCATATAGATAAGGAGATACATATGTATATATATATATAATATATATATATATATATATAATATAAATACATATATATATACACACACACACAAACACACAGATATTTACGTAAACATGTGCAAACGCACACAATGACACAGGCGTATAGGAAGAATCGGCTGTCGCAGTGGATACAGAATCCTAACTATAGTAGGATGTAAACACATTTTAGTGAAAAACATATTTTTAAAATACCTCAATTTCAGTTCAAAACGATTGTATAATATTACTAATGAATGCGCAGCTTATATATATATATATATATATGTGTGTGTGTGTGGTGTGTGTGTGTGTGTGTGTGTGTGTGTGTGTGTATCACTATAAAGCAACCATATGCATACATCCACTTAACACAACGCTATGCATATACATATATGATAATCGTTTATTTAGACACATATGACACAGGCATATACATACATATTCACATACTTCTTCACATTGGAAAATGCGTATATGGAATATACGAGCTCAGAAGTAATCGTATACACACCTTCATATATAAACATTCACATACACACAATCTCATATACATTTATATATATTAACAATTGTATATTTGCAATTACATACCTATAGTTACATGGAAGAGACGCAGGTGCGGCTGTGTAGCAAGAAGTTAGTTTCCCAACCACATGCTTCCGGGTTCAGTCCCACTGCATGGCAGTCTGATTTTTACTATAGCCTTGGGCTGAATAAAGACTTTGGACTTCATCGCGTAGACGGAAGCTAAAAGAAGTCCTCCGTATATGTGTGTGTGTGTGGGTGTAGGACTTTGTTTGAGTTTGTCGCTCACCATCGCTTAGCAACCGGTGTTGGTGCGCTTATGTCCCCGTATCTAGCAGTTCTGCTAGAATATGTACTAGGCTTTAAACATAAAAAATATATATAATACCCGGCATCGACTCTTCCAACAAAAAATTCTTGAAGGAGGTGCTCCAGTATGGCCACAGACTAATATAACAAACGTGTAAAAGATAAAAGAACGATATGTATACAATATATGCAAAAACGATTGCATATACGCAATCAATCAAACACTTATCTAAAACACACACCCACACACATACACACACACGTATGCATATACACAGAACATATACACATAAGTGTCAATGTGATGTATATATGTGTGTATTGAAAACCTTATCGCATGCGCTTAGACACATTTGTACAAGCACCACACCTTCACAAACACAGAATCACATACATACGCTCACATACACGCATTCAGACATAAACGTAGTCGCGTATAGAGCCATATGCACAACTACCTGCACTCACTCAAACATATGTACATACATACACACATACATATCTATATCTATCTATAATATATATGCACACACACATACACACACACACACACACACACACACCTATATATATATATAAACGCACACACTCTCACAATCAATCACAAACAGAGAAAAGAGACTACATAATAAACACATTTCCTCCATATCGATCAATAATATAATGATGATGATGATAATAATAATAATAATAATAATAATAATAATGCTAAATCGTCCTTTTATTGCGCAATTCTTGTGCAGATTTCTTTATATATCGTCTCTTATTCCGATTTCAGTATTCTTCAAGACTTTTAACCATTATCTGTTATGATCGTTAATACACATTAAAAATAACCATAATGTACATTGTAGCGAAGTAATTATTATATCAATATACACATATATTTTGATAGCATAGAGATGGCTGAATGCATACATAAAGACACACACACACACACACACACACACACACACACACACACACACACACACACACACACACACACACACACACACACATACATATATATATATATATATATATATATATTTATATGCATGGATTCATATGTGTGTGTGTGTTTTATTTTGAATAAATATAAATAACCCAGAAATGTAGTATATTTAAGTTGCTCCGCGAAGGAAACATCGCTACATGATGCCGAACAGATGGCACGCTAAATATATTTTTACGAGTGTTTAAAACATTCCCATCTCAGAGTGAATTAGATGAAAACGAATGGAAGACGGCTGGTGGGGTTCTTATTTAGATTGTCTTGTATTATTTGGAAACAGCGACAGAAAGTGAAGTAGAATATGTAACGTTTCGGACAGTTTTTCTTCATTTTGTTAAAACTGACAGGAGGGAAATAAAAAGCAAGAAAGCAGAGTTTTATATCTTCTCTATTAGAGAAACTGGCTCCGATTTTTTAATATCTGCAAGGCCAAGTCTACATTACAGAAAATTACTATATTCTTATGAACAGCAATATACTAACTCAGTCCGAATCTCGCCGAGATCGACTTTGCCTTTTACTATGTCGGGGGTCATGAAATAAAGTACCAGCATCAACGTTTGGTCCATTGAAAACCCTATAAAACAACGGTATCTTTGTTTAGAAATAATTATGGAAAATATAACAAAATATTTATAATCATGTTTTTAGATTTACATTGATAAAGAAATGTTTTGAATTCGTTCTAAGAACTGCTTCGAGCGAAATTATATATGGCATTGCCAACACTGAGATAAGGAGGGATTCAAAGACAGTTTTGGGGGATAGAATTCAGGGATGGAATTGAGTAGAGAATTGAAATGTTGAAGTCAGAACCTATCCCAGCAAGTTTTCTTTTGAAATACAATAGTCCACAATTATATATGTCAAATGTTGTATCGGTCAGCAAGATGTGTTTCTCACGATCCTCACAAATACGGGACTGCGAGGGTCATTTCCTTCATGGTCGTTGAGATATGCGCATTTGATTGAGAAATTCATTACCTGGTAGTTGGCATTCACAGAAACACAATCGAGGAGTGTCCTGAAATCTCTACCGGTCAGTTCACCTGCTAGACATACTAGTCAAATATCCCTAAAATTCTACTTAGCTCTCAAAGGGTACAACCTACTGGATGGCGAATAAACTAGGCGGATCTCAGTCAGCTGTATCCAAAAGTAATGCATTTGTTCCATCAACTGAATTTTCCTACCCGTTGTGAAAGTGGTTGAAGATTCCACAGACACGTGTAAACTTAATGTAAACCTCCATTGGAATTACCATGTCTGAGAAGGCTGGCGCTTTGACTTACTGGCACTGTTTCTCTGTTAGTGAAAGCAGAATAATGTGGCAGTGAAGTGGGTGTGCTGGCAGACGATCCTATGTCAATCAAATTAGGCAACTTTGGAGGGGTGGGGTTGACCAGAAGTCATCTTGTGTAACGACACTAACGTCCCAATAACGTCTACATGTCCAATAACGTCCAACACTAACGTCCCACTAACGTCCACAAACGTGAAACAAATCCATTGTGATTGATGAGTGCAGTTCTGCACCGAACAATATCAGGCCAGGTATGGGGGCATGTGTCGATGCTGCATTCACCATCTGTCACTGTATTGCCGGGTCCTCTATCAGGTCCCATCAGTCCCTATCTCCACAAGATACCTCCTCGTTGATCATTACCATGTGGCATGTAATATATACTGGAACGATATTTCTGTGGTGGTGGGTTTAGTTGCATCTCTATCCCAGATACTGAAGACATTCTATTGCGATAGCTATATGAAGAATACCCCAGCCACAGCTATGATAGCTGTAGTAGTAATACCACCCTAGATATGGGGACAATTTTCCAGTATGGTGATTGTGGTACCGTCCTAAATACGACAGAAGTAATCAACGGTAACATTTATACATATACATGTATATATTTATGTATAAAGGATTCGGCAACGCATTATAATTATCTGTTAAAGTAATATAATATTTAGCAATTTGAAGAAGATAGTCTTGTATATTATAATTAGTAACAGTTTCGTCAAACTGGCCAAAACTGTCCAGGACGTGAATATGATGCAATGCGTCAACAGTATAAGAAAAAAACAAACAGGACGACATCAAACAAGCCTTTATATTTATTTTATCATTAATATTAATATCTATATTAATGTTAATAAACTATAAAGAGATTCCCAGATAGACAGACGATCTGATGAGATATAAAGGAAAAGAATATCGAATTAAGTAATACGCATAGATGTGTCTTTGAACATCTTTATATGTATAAAGACACATGCACAGGCACACACAGACATTTACATAACAAACTCATGCACAACTACATATATACACCTGCATACATATATATATATACATATATGTATGTTTGTGTGCGTACATATATGAATGTGTGCATCTTTGTATTTATTCATCTCTGTGAATGTATGTATGTATATATAAATATATAAATATATATATATATATATATATATATATATATATATATATATATATATTGTATCTCAAAATGTTTATGTGATTATGTGCTGTATAATTAGTTTTGGTAGGGGTTGTGGTGTTGAAGAACTCGGTCCAGGGATAATATCAATCTGACTGTTAAGGCAGCGAGCGGGTAGCATTGTTAGAACACAAGACAAAATACTTGTCCGTCTGAGTTTAAATTCCGCCGAGGTCCCCTTTTGTCATTCATCTTCTCAGGGTCGATAAAATAGGTAACCAGCTGAGTACTGGGGTCGATGGAATCGGCTTACCTCCTCCCTTAAAATTTTGGGACTTGTTCCAAAATTTGAAACCAGTAAGAATTTTGATTCTAAGATTATTTGCGCAAATGTAATAATACATTTTCCGTAATACGATTATGGTCACGTGTATTTGGTTGTTTCAGGGATAAAATCACACTGCTTTCTGCGGATACCAGTAATTAAGACCAATCATTTTCTCTCCCTCTTACACTTACTCACTCACTCTCTCTCTCTCTCTCTCTCTCTCTCTCTCTCTCTCTCTCTCTCTCTCTCTCTCTCTCTTTATTTGTAATTACACTGTGAGGTCCCACATCACCAATAATATTTTCTTTGGTATGGTTCTCAGTCCAAACAAATAGAAATCAGGAGAATAATATCAGGATTTCTCGACATACATATAATATATATATATATATATATATGTGTGTGTGTGTGTGTGTGTGTGTGTGTGTGTGTGTGTGTGTGTGTGTGTGTGTGTGTGTATTTATATATATATATATATAGAGAGAGAGAGAGCGGGGGAGATAGATAGATAGT
>NC_142934.1:1260982-1263482 GCF_046866305.1 Octopus bimaculoides | reverse complement strand
TAGATTTTTTCTCAAACAATTCCACAACACCATGTCTTCTAACAGTGTGTATGCATTTAGTATTATATAGAGGTTGCTATTTAAATTTAATGCCGATTCAACTAAGTATGACAATTATATATATTCATATATATGCATATGCATGTGTGTGCGTATATATATACATACATACATACATATATATATATATATATATATATATATATATATAAATACACACCCACTCAAACTCACTTGTATATGTGTATGTATTACGGTTCTTGCTCTGTAAGCGTACAAAATGTAGGAACTATAAAACAAATATAATTATAAAAACTTAAAGAAGTGGGAGAGATAAACAGAAGCAGGAATATTACATATGGCAAGTTAGTAACTTAACTTTGGCAACATAGAACAAAGAGTTAAAATACACCGCATTAATTTTGCATAACACTTGTGGAACTTCAATTATTCAAACAGATTAGCAGTGTAACTAGAAGCAATTATATGTCTTGTTGTTAAATAATTAGTTTGGGAGACAGTTTAAATAACCGAATAATGAAAATACAAACTTAATTGAGAAAAATGTATATATATATATGTGTGTGTGTGTGTGTGTGTGTGTGTGTCTGTGTGTCTGTGTGCGTGCGCGCGCGCGCGTTCTTGCCTGTCGGTGTAGTTGTATGGCGTGTGCTAAGTAATGGATTTTTCTTAGAAGTCTGAAGGACTTACACCCCGGACCTGATGAGTACAATTTCGAATCGAACGTATGGCAAAAATGTTGAAATTATTAAATCGTCCAAAACATGGAATGAAGAATTTAATCAGGTACTTTCAGACTTTTATGAACACGGAATGGTAAAATATGTCATGTACTTTTCGGTAAATTGATTTGGCGGTGGAATGTCTGAGTACCAAACACCAATAATATTGCGTAGTGCACAGCTTAAAGAAAAACGGTGATGCTCTACACACACACACACACACACACGCACACACACACACGCACACACACACACACACACACACATACACACACAGCGTGTGTTTGTATGTTTGCGCGTGTGCATATGTGTCTCCTTGTGTATGTATGTGTGTATGTACACGATAGTATATATGTGTGTATGTTACGTATGTGTATTTATGTTTGTATAAGTGTGCGTATGTGTATATATATGTGTGTGTATGTATGTACGTATGTATATACACACATATACACGCAAATGCACTCACTCACCTACATATTTGAATATATTTTTCCGCAACCGCGAGGCTGTAGAAAAAGTTGTCTGACTCCTTATTGTTAAGCTGCTTAAGTATAACTCAAGTCAGTCCCTTTTGTATTATCGTTAAAAAGACTTGCTTAGAAATGACGTCATTACTGAGTTGACTACCGATGGAAAAATGCCGGTTGTGGCGCCGGACAAAAGCCGGTGTCTCGGCCGTTCATTAAAGCGCCGGTGTGTTAAGTGTTAGGAAAGGCCCATAAATAGGCTTTTTCGTTATATATCCATATGTTTGCTGTTGGTTAAAGTAGCAGTGAGTTTCTTATTGAAATCAAGGATGTTCCAAGTTGATTAATTGTACGTGACTGACTACTATGAGCGTTAATATAATACCACACCTCCCCTCTATGTTTAGCTCCCTGTGGGTAATAAAGAAATAAATATAATACCACATCAATCAATGATTGCTTATTAGATATGACCATCGTCCTGATTCTCGCGGTGATTCTGATGTCAATGTTGCAGCAGGTGAAACTCTGCTGAGCGAGATGTTGCTCGTGTTTGGGGAGAATAATCAACACAAGATATTAATTCAGAAGTCAGAGTTAGTATGTCGTATTAAATTTATATACCCACGCATATATGTATGCATGTATGAATGTATATTTACACACACACACACACACACACACACACACACACACACACACACACACACACACACACACACACACACACACACACACACACACACACACACACACACACACACACATATTAGGCATTAGTCCGCTTGTTATAAGGTGCCGCGCAGTGGAACTGAACCAGATACCATATGTGAACTTCTTAACGACTCATTTTAGCAATCCAACAGATAGATATAAAAAAAATATATCCCTTTAAAATCCGTAAATTTTGAATGGCTAACATTAGACTTCCAAGCTATGTTTTCATCAGTTTTATCCCATGGTGCCAGATGAAATCACTTGACAGACAAATATATCTCCGAAACATAAGAATGTTACATTCATCTAAATAAATATATACATGTGAGTATATATATATGTGAGTATATTTACACATTTAATCTTTAGAAGAGGACAACAAAATGAGGCTAAATAGCCTGACAAATAGTCTTTATGAAGGGGGATAGGAATAAAAGTATTTTATTGGCGACAAGAAGAATAAATATAAAGAAAAGAAATGGAAAATATGAAGGAAGAAGGAAATTTAGATAAAAAAAAAGGATAAAGTAGAGACATATGACATATTCTTGTAAAGCATCGTATAACAGC
>NC_142934.1:1250032-1260482 GCF_046866305.1 Octopus bimaculoides | reverse complement strand
ATATATGTTTATATTATATATATATATATATATATATATATGTTTATATATATATATATATATATATATATATATATAAATATATATGTTATATATATATATATATATATATATATATAAATATATATGTTATATATATATATATATATATATATATATAAATATATATGTTTATATATATATATATATATATATATATATGTTTATATATATATATATATATATATATATATATATATATATATATGTTTATATATATATATATATATATATATATATATATATATGTTTATATATATATATATATATATATATATATATATATATATATATGTTTATATATATATATATATATATATATATATATATATATATGTTTATATATATATATATATATATATATATATATATATGTTTATATATATATATATATATATATATATATATATATATATATGTTTATATATATATATATATATATATATATATATATATATGTTTATATATATATATATATATATATATATATATATATATGTTTATATATATATATATATATATATATATATATATATATGTTTATATATATATATATATATATATATATATATATATGTTTATATATATATATATATATATATATATATATGTTTATATATATATATATATATATATATATATATATATGTCTGTCTGTAAATTGTGTCTGTATTTTTATCTGATATTCACTCTCACTGTTAACTTTTCTCTCTTTCTCTCTCTCTCTCTCTTTCTCTCTCTCTCTCTTTGTCTCTCTCTCTCAATTTCACTCTCCGTTAACCCCTCTCTCTCACGCATACACACACACACCAGCTATATAACGATGTGAGAATGTATCACTACTGAACACAGCTCCTCTTAGCTTTGTATTTCACACATGATATGATTGGATGGGGTGGAGTGGGAAGGTAGAGTAGGAGTGTGTTGGGGTGTGGTGGGATGAGCTTATGAGGGGGTGTTGACGAGGAGGGAGAAGGGGAAGGTGGATGTAAGAGAGGGGGAAGATGGGTATGGGAGGGGAGAGGAAGAGAGGAGAGAGGGTGGGTATAAGAGAGGGAAGGGGGATTGAGAGAGGGGGAAGGTGGGTATGGGGGGAGAAAGAGGGGAAGGTGGGTATGGGGGGAGAAAGAGAGGAAGAGAAAGCGAGGAAGAGAAAGAGAGAAAGAGAAAGAGAGTGAGAGAGAGGGAAGAGGGGTATGGGGGGGAAGAAGAAAGGAAGAGAAAGAGAGTGAGAGAGAGGGGAAGAGAGTGAGAGAGTAAGGGTGAGAGAGTAAGAGAGTAAGAGTGTAGAGAGTAGGAGAGTAAGAGTGTAGAGAGTAAGAGTGAGAGAGGGGGGAGTACGGGAGAGGGGGGAGGGGGAGTACGAGAGAAGAGAGTGAGAGAGAGTAAGAGAGAGGAGAGAAAGAGTAGGGGTGAAGAGAAGTGGGAGTGGAGAGAAGTATGAAGAGAGGTACAAAGAAGTAGGAGTCGGAGCAGGAGGTGGGGGAGGGGAGAGATGGGTGGTAGGAGGGAGGGTGGGGGAGAGAGACAGGAGGAGGGGGTTAGATGAAGAGTGGAGGGGAGTTGAGCCCATGTTGCGCAAAGGAGCGAAGATAGAAGATTAATCCCTGTTCACGGCGCAAACGGGAGTCCGGATGGCCCCTGTGCATGGACAATCCAGACACAGACAGGTGTTGCCGCAAGGAGTGGCCGGCAGAACGGAAGTGGCGTGACACCGGGGTGTCATTGCCGACGTTGATATCTCGGAGGTGTTCCGCGAATCGGTCGGCCAGGCGCCGCCCCGTTTGTCCGATGTACAGGGATTGGCAGAGAGAGCAGGAGAGGCAATATATGATGTTGGTAGACGTGCAGGTGAAGGAGTCGGTGATGCGATAGGGTCGGTGATGGGTGCTGGTGAGGAGGGTGGTGTTGGAGAGGTAAGGGCAAGTGCGGCAGCGTGGACGGGAGCAGGGGAAAGAGCCAGGTTGGGAAGTTGGGTTGGGGAAGAAGCTGTGGACCAAGAGGTCCCGTAGGTTGTGAGCTCGTTTGAAGGAGGGGAGGGGTCGATTAGGGAAGATGTGGGAGGTGGAGGGGTCGGACTGGAGGCGCCGAAAAGCTCGGAGAATGGAGCGTCGGAGGGGTAGGGTGGTGGGATGGTAGGTGAGGGGAAAAGGGAGGCGGGGAAACGGCAGGGCGGGTTCGGGGGGAGAGAGCAGATGCACGGTCCACAGAACGTGCTCTGGCAAGGGCGGTGTGGATGGTGGTGGGTGGATATTCACGCAGGCTAAAGTGGTGAGCCATGAGTTGAGACTGAGTCTCAAAGTCATGGCTGTCGATACAAAGTCTGCGTAGACGGAGGAATTGGGAATAGGGGATGGAAAGTTTTGTGTGTCTAGGGTGGGAGGAGGAGAAGTTGAGATAGGAGTGTGAGTCTGTGTGTTTGTAGTGGATGGAGGTGCTAAGGGCGGAGTGGAGGATGCTGACCGAAATGTCGAGAAAGGGGACAGAGGTGTCAGAGACAGTACAGGAGAAGTGGAGAGCAGGATGGAAAGATTGAACGAAAGAGAGGAACGAGTCAAGATGTTCGCGGGAGAGAGAGGTGGCACCGATACAGTCGTCGATATACCGACCGTATAGTTCGGGAGTGGGACCAGTGAAACTGGAGAATATTTGGGCCTCAACATAACCAACGAAGAGGTTCGCGTAGTTGGGGCCCATTCTCGTCCCCATGGCCACTCCCGATCTGCTGGTAGATATCTCCCGCGAACGAGAAGCAGTTGAGAGATAGGACAAGTTCGGCCAGACGAATGAGTGTGGAGGTGTCGGGTTGTGGGTTGGGGCGTTGGTCTAGAAAAAACTTCAGGGCACACAGCCCCTCGTCGTGGGGGATCACTGTATAGAGGCTCTGGATGTCTAGAGTGAAGAGAAGCTTAGAAGGGCCTGATATATATATATATATATATACACAAACAAGGCTGTTCAAGCAGAACCGCATATTGGAATGTCGAAAGAATAGTTCATTAAAAGAAAATTCTTTAAAAAAGACCTTAGCTGAGATTTTCTGTATTTTTGTGTTTTTTGCATTTTCCTGTTAAACGAATAAATTTTGAGAAGTTGTTCCATTGATACGTCATTTGGAAGGTAAGTGGAGACAACATCCGATTGGCATGTAATCCAGGCCTCCATGAGCTATTTCTTCTCGAGCAAATACTGAGGTTATCGCACTCGCTCACATGCAGGCACATGTACACACTCAGCCATGCGTAGATATGGACATTCATATATATATATGAAAATAAACAAATGGATTTGTGTTTGTGTAAATATGCTTCTATATGCATGCGTGCATGTGATGTGCTGATATACTACCTTTCTACATACACGTTTATGTAAATGCGTATATGTATCTCTATGTATATTCTATAAATATATATAGCCACCACATGGATATATGTAAATATGCTTCCATATATAATCAGCTCAGAATCTATGAGTCACAAGGGCAATCACTCGCATACTGGTCAATCGACCATTTGCACAACACAATATTATAGGTACATTTGAATCGATTTTATGAAACCGATTAGTGAAGTCGACTGAGATGCACTGCCTTTCCAACCACAGATCCTCTTTCAGGATCCTTGGAGAGGAGATATGGTAGGACTTTAAGCAGCCATGTATGGCGGCTGAAAGACGAAGGAATTCCACACGTAATGTCATGGAAGATCCTAGAAAATTCCGGCTCCTACATCAATGGGACCAAGTGTTGTAAGCTATGCATAGCCAAACAGACGAGGATATTAAAGGACTCCTTTAATCGGGGGGAAACATCATTAACTCTGCAGATTTAGCACCCTGCTTGCATTTCAGGAATTCCTACTAACGTCATGAACCCCACAAGTCAACAGGGTCAATCACGGATAGCGGCCACAGGGAGACAATCTCCCGTTGTTGACAAACAGTAACTAGGTCTCTTCCTCCTCTGTATTCTACAGAGGCCATTTGCTAGAGAGAGACCATAGGCCAACGGGTTTTAGGGTCTGAAGAAACGCTGCAAATGCAAGCGCTTTATGGATTTGAAACCTCGGGTAACCCTATAAACCAGCCATATCTGCCTTTATATGTATATATACATGTGTATGCGTGTGTGTATACACACTTATATGTATATATATACATATATATATATATATATATATATATATATATATATATATATATATATATATATATATATGCACACACACACATGCACATATATATGTGTACACACATCTCAGACACATATATATATCTATTTATACATGCACATATATGTACACATCACACACACATGTATATACATATCTATCTATCCATCCATATATCTATACACTGGATTTGGTTAAAAAGAGATGAGCGATGGCTAGAAGAATATTGAGCCTTATTTAATAACCAGCTGAACTAGTGAGGGTGGGGATGCGTGCATTGATGCCGTCGAAAGGTAGGCCCCGAAATGGGACGCATTTTTCCCTGATGACTCCATACATTTGTTGGCTTCCGGTATGCGGAGCTCGCTACTGGTAGCACTTGCATGTGCAAGTTGTTTGCAAAACATAGTGTTTGAAGTGGGATACAGATATTGAATAATGAGAAAAAGAAAGCAGTCAGAATTCTGGATAATCCTTTATTAGCGTTTTCGTTCGGTTTTCGAACTCATCAAGACAAAATCAAAATGTTAAAAACAGAACGTTTCGGTGTTCATCTATATGAATCGGATGCTTTTTGCTTTGTTCAGAAGAGGAGAATATTGTTTTTGCTTTTTTTGAAAAGAGGAGAGAGAGAGAGAAGTAAAGGTGGGAAATGGATAGAGAGAGAGGTTTTAGGACAGCCAAGAAAGAGGAGAAGAAATACTAAAGGGTGGGAAAGCATAGATAGATAAAGAGAAAGCTTTCTGTTCAATTTGTTGATGTGGTCAATTCATTAAAATTTCATTTCAAAGCATATTTCTTTTTTCTTTCTCCTTTCTGTTATACACCTGTCAACATATTTGTAAATAAACTCATTTTCTCACAAGGCCTGGTGACCTTTCAAAGATGTCAATTTTAGGAAACAGGATCAAAGAAATAAGAAAATGGGGGAGGGTGCGGTTATCCCTGAAAAATAAAAAAGCGTTCCTTTACATTTGTATAGCTAAGTCCCATATTCAGTGTAATTCTGTGTTATGTGTTGCATGAACAAACATTAAATATTAGTACAATATTCATAAATTAGGAAAATATAGTCAGCCTTTTAAAAAGTAATTTGGTACTGTTTCTAATTTAATCTATTCTCTTACACATTTAATCAAAGCTCGTAAATGTGTTTTGTACGCATATTGTATATTTAGCTGGAAGCTACTCTGTACGATATAAATTAGATGATAAGGAAGGCCTGCTTAAATGTATTTTTTTGAGTATCTTTCATCCTTTTCTAGGATTTATTTTTCTTTCTCTCCCTTGCTTAGATAAGAGAATTCAAAACAGATCCTTTTTCACGAATTTCTTCGCCAAGTAGCTACATTGGATATCTTTCCTAATCAGTGGTAAAATGGTTCTAGTATTGTTTCTTGAGTATATGTAAGTTCTATAAGAACAACAGTTCTCAAAATCCCAATGTTATATATATATATATATATATCTGATCATTTCTGTCTATTCCCCGCCACGTTGCTTTTCTTTCTCCCTCCCCCCATTTTTTTCAAAACAAGAAACAAAAAACAAAACCAATATTCTCCTCTCCTAAAAAAAAAAAGAAAAACATCCGACTCATATAAATAAACAATGAAACCTGCTTTTTACAATTTTGATTTTGTCTTGACGAGTTCGAAAACCGAACGAAAGCACTACTAAATGATTATCCAAAATGTTGACTGCTTCCTTTTTCTCAATATGTATGTCTGTATATATATATATATATATATATATATATATATATATATATATATATATATATTATATATATATATATATTATATATATATATATATTCATATCTACTCAAAATGCATTACTTCAATTTGGTATCTCTACCTATAAAACGGGTGTGATATCCTGGTTTTTTGTGTAATTTTTGCTACCCATGGTAACTATTAACATATTTACATTGTCAAAGGTTTTTTTAAAACTGAGATAATATTAATATATATATAAACCTATATATATATATATATATATATATATATATATATATATATATATACATATATATATATATATATATATACATATATATATATATATATATATACATATATATATATATATATATATATACATATATATATATATATATACACACACACACATATATATATATACATACATACGCGCATACATATACACATACACACATTCACACATATATACACATATTCATACATACATACATACACACATACAAAATTGATATGTATGATTTAAACTTCAGAAACGTTACTCCGGGTATTTCCTTACCAATTTTAGAACATCAAAATTTTAAATTGTGAGTACCCATAGAAGTCTTTCGTGCAACCTCTCTTGCACAATTATTGTTATTTTAATATTAATGTTTATTTTTGGGAGTAACTTTGCTAAAAACATACAGTAATGCTATCAATGCGAGAAAAACGAATTATTAAATGAAGATATAATAATGATATAAAAGGTAAGATATACAATAATAAGCTCGAATATAAATAGCGTTTTTCTTTCCGATAACGGACAGTTCATGGTAGTTGACTCAAATGAGAAAAGTTTAAAAAGTGAGAAAAGTAATATTTTCCAGGAAAAAATTCTTACCAGAAAATATTTTCCATTATATTTAACATATTAATTGCCTTATGGGTAATATAAGATAAAATATAAGATTCTTCAATCATAATTTCACGTAATGTTAGCCCGAATTGAAAAATTCAAACTTTTTATTGGAACCATTGCTATCAGCTTTACAGTTGAACACGGAGACAATGAGGATTGCATACAATGAACCGAAAGTTAATATCATTATAAGAAAACTAATGTTTGGTAAGTGAATTTTAAAAACCATAAACTGTGTATGTATTAAGGACCAAAAATATTTCTATAAAAGTATTCATAATTTTTGAAGGTATGGCTAGAGTGAAGACATTTTATTAAAAAAGAAGAGAATATTTTGTAATGCAAATACTTGTGTCAGAGTTGATTATATTTTGTTTTAAAGAAAGTTAATGTCAGATAAATGTTGGATTTAGGAGCAGTGTCATTACTATTAAAAAGACGACTGGTTTGGTTGTAACAGGTCCATGAACTTGTGGGAATTATATAATTTCGGTGGTAAAGGCCCGTGGTGAGACTATAACAGAGATTGAATAGTTAACGGGACAAGAATTGCTGAATTTAAGAGGTTTTGTGCTCCACAAATGCAAAATTATAATGTACAATATCTGTAACCATAAAGGAAACGTTTCTCAATCTAGTGACTGTGGATTAAATCCTCGCAGATTGATTGATCTCCTTTTAGATATTTAAATATAATATTTATCTTCTATGCAATCAAGTTTGTCTGTCAGACTGACATTATTAATTCTTTGTTATCGTGTGCTGTACCCTTAAGAAAGGCCTCGTCAGAAGCTAAACGGAATACGTGTTTACTAACGCTATATACAAGCTACACTAATTATGCTGTTATATAAAAAGGTTTCTTTTCAATTTGTGGTAGGTTTGTTCGGAATTTCTGCAAGTTAAAAAGATATTCCGAAAATTAACCACACAAATTATTATTATAAATCGTAATCCTTACGTCTAATTCTGATGTCTTTTACTAAATCCATTTAATCAATAACCGTTCATATTACGATCTCTTTTTAATCCCTCGTACCGTAATAAACCACCTTCAAAAAATATTTAACATAATTATGTCCCCTAATTACTACACATGGTGCCATCAAAAGTTCCTCAACTTTCATTTGAATCTTAAATGACCTGTTAAAGGATAAAAGAGATTTCCTTGCAGGTGTAATAATCCTGATGCTAGATTCATTGATGAAGCACAAGACATTAAATATAACAATTTTTGGAGAAGATTTTTTGTTAGCGATGGATAGAGTTCTCTTGTATCCAATAGGATTTTTTGTTTATGAAATCATATTACTGAAAGCCATAAAACCACTTTATGACAGATACGGGAGTCACGTATCCACCATAAAGTTATGAATAATATTATTCCACAATGGAATAAAAAGAGCTTTAATTTTAACAATAACCAATTTTAATGAATGTACTCACCCTTATTACAACACACAATTACTAGAGTTAATTAACCAATATATGTTGTTTCTAATAAAGTAATGTCGTAATATGGTAACGCAATGTCGGTAATTAGTACGCTGGAAATCCCTCTTATGTCACGGAGGATATTTCTACCGTATAATATTTGGCGAATGCTCCGTAGTACTTTCATATTGTAGTAAAGAGTTTCATAGGAGTAGAAAGTGGTTGTTTTTTCTTAAAACAAATTAAGATTGTTTGACTAGGCCTACCTAGAGCGGCTTTATTACATCATTGCTTATTCAAATATGTTCTGTCGGAGTCGATGTAGAAAATCCTGTCACAATGTTATGCATTTTTCAAGAAGTGTCATTTCCAATCAAGATTTGTGATCTTTAGTATAGTAGCTGTGAATAATCATTTTACTATACCTAGCCATTCTAGCAGGACAGATATTAGTACTACTATATCCGTTAGATTGCATTTCTTTATTTAGGTCATCATCATCTTCATCCCCACCACCACCATTATTATGCTCATTACTATTAATTAAGGTGGCGAAATAGCAGAACCGTTAGTACGCCGTGCATAATGTTTAGTGACATTTCGCCCGACTTCGCCTTTCACCCTTTCGGAGGCGATAAAAAATAAGTACCAATTGAATGCTGGGGTCGATTTAACTGGCTGACCGGCTTCCCAAAGCTTTATAGTCTTATGCTGAAATTTGAAATGACAATTACAAAATAATTTAGGCAGCGAGTCTAAATGAAATCATTATTATTATTATTATTATTAACATTTATTGAGTTTATGGCTCTTGTGTGTTTTTCCGACATAACATCGTATCGACATTCAAGTCCAGAGTTTTGAAACGATTTTGTTATTGGAGCTGTTCCACATAAAAGGTTCCCAGCGCCTACTTTCTTTTATGTTAGCAACATGTGTAAGTCCCGAAGTCTGGGCCATATTTAAAAGATTGTTTCGGTTTTTCGTACCAAGTTACAGATTGTCGTTATAATTAATAATTGGTTTTCAAGCATAAATTATCGTGAATTTACGTTGATCCTTTCATGAATAAACCTCTCCTTTCCAATTGGAACTTAGTAACAATTTCCAAATGATATTGCTTGACTTCCTCTCCTGTGTACAATGACGTGGGTCAGATATACTCAGTTTTTTTAAAGTTGATTTGTGTGAAGCAGTATTAAATTAAGATTATATAAATCAGATATTTCTATAGTTAGATAAATATATAAATCAGATAGTCGCGCTTTAGAAGATGAATGAGGAAATAACGATAAGGTCGGGTTCCCGAAATCAAAATGTTACAGAGGACAACGTTTTCATGTCTTTCAAATAATACAGTTATATATTTAAGAGATGAGGAATTATGTATATTATTTACATTTGACGGTTATTTGTCCTCATCTTGTTTGTTATTAACACAACGTTTCGGCTGATATATTCTCCGGCCTTCATCAGGTGTCTTGGGGAATAATTCGAGAAATATGTAAGTCCTGATCACCCCACCCCCGCCACTGCTCATGTACTGCATTTTAGTTATAAGAAGAAAAACTATTTGAAGGATGTCGTAGAGGATGCAATCGACTTACTGTACGTGACAAAAAGAACCACGTGATGATTTTGTGTCCAGAAGGGATGAAAAGCAGTGAAGTAAAGAAAGCAGTCATACGATGAAGAGTGTTAAACTAGGCAGGAAATCCCAGGAGCCTCTACTGTCAGAGTATCACTGATTGCAACTCAGAAAATAACAGAGAATTTGTCTGATTCTCAGTGCCAAGAATTAAATACTCGTAAGTCGAAGTGGGTTTATCTAATAGTACCATGATACAGTTATGCGGTGATGAGCGGAAGGTGGCCGGAGAAATGATGAGCTCTTTGGATAATTCAAATATAAAAAGAAAGAAGACGCAGGAAAAAAAAGCGAGTCCAGACGAAAGATGACCCAACCGCGTAAAGAGGAAGCGAATGCTTTCTGATACAGCATGAAGTTCATATTCGTTAAAGTTGAAAACTTTAAGGTTCCATCTGCGGCATTTGAACAAACAGTTCATGGATTAAAGAGAAAACGTGATTTTATGCAAGACTTAAATGGCAGATACTGGTAGCAATCTACCTTAACGACATATACTTCCGGTTATATCGGAAGTTATCGATTCCAAAGCCAG
>NC_142934.1:1192532-1245032 GCF_046866305.1 Octopus bimaculoides | reverse complement strand
GCACCATTTTAAGGACCAGCTGCACAGTGGGCGTGAATGTCTCATCAAAAATTGGGGAAATGTTCATCTATGGAGAAATGATAAGAAGCCTGCAGATCTCATAGCAAGGGTTTCGATTTTCATGTTTTCCTGTTATTGTAGGTGCATTGGACTACACAACAACATTTGCATGAAACTGTAACCATGCTTTGGTTCTCTAAAATGAAACCGAGCAGACTAATTCGTATTCTTCAGCTATAAGCGATTCGCGAAACAGAAAATTTATAAAATATTGTAAGGCTTCTCGATTTGAGTGTTCTAGCGCGGACTTATGGAATACGTTTGAATTTATGCAGATAAATAGTGATGAAACGCGAACTTGTATTCCGTTGAGACACGCACCCTCAAACATGCAACTTTACCTGCACGTACACACGTACAAAAGTATACGTGCATACATCAATCAATCCAGATGGACTCAAACCCCTTGAGCTGTCCTCACCTTTGTTAGAGTCAGCATTTTGAATTCTGCAAAGAAGGAAAGCTTAAAATATATTCCAAAGTAAACGGAGGACTAACTAGGGAAATTCTAATGAACTAGATTTTTTTCTAGGCGAGAGACTGATTGTTTTGCATTTGGGGACAAATTCGCAAGCATAAATCGAGAAAATATATACACATACATGCATTCGTTGATGCCTGTATGCTTTCATGAACATATGCATAGAACCATGCACGCACATAAAAGTACATTCAAGCATCCAGAATACATGACCGAAGCATGTCTGTGTGGTAAGAAGCTTGCTTCCAAACCACATGGTTCCGGATTCAGTCCCAGTGCGTGGCACCTTGGGCAAGTATCTTCAGCTATAGCATCGGGTCGACCAAAGTCTTGTTAGTGGATTTGGTAGACGGAAACTGAAAGAAGCCCATCGTATATATATACATGTGAATGTGTGTGTGTGTGTGGGGGGGGTATGTCTTCGAGACTGTGTTTGTGTACACTCCCATCACTATCTGACAACTGGTGTTGTGTCTACATCACCGTAAATTAACGGTCCGGCAAAAGAGACCGATAGAATAAGTTCTGGTCTTAAAATATAAGTCCTGGGGTAGATGGTTTCTACCCCAGTAAATCCTTCAAGGTGGTACTCCAGCATGGCCACTGTCAAATGACAAACAACTAATGGAATAAAAAAATACATAATTACATGTATAAGGTGGCGAGCTGGCACAATCCTTAGCCCGTCGGACAAAATGATTAGCAGTGTTTACTCCGGCTCTTTACATTCGAGTTTGAAGTAGCTTTTTATTTTTTCGGTGTTGATAAAAGATATCCCATTTGAGCACGGGTGGGGGGTCAATGTTTTCGGCTTAACCTCCTCCACTGGAATTGCTGGCCTGGTGCCAAATCTCAAAACTATATTCATACAATTGTATGGTTACCAAACTGATGGAATCTGAATCCCAATGAAAAGACCTTGTTTCTAGGTTAGTAACCGATCAATTTTACATAGATGATAGATTCAGAAAAAAAAAAAAAAACGGAAGCGCAGACATAGAATCAATTTCTTGCTTTTATTTTTTCACGCAAAAAACAGTTGCAACATTCTAAACGTAATTGTTATGACCTCTGTATCCCTAATCGTGAAACGACTGTGAAAATGTATGACCCCTTGCTCCGTCTTGTAGGCGCAACAACCAAAATAATTCAAATACTTTCTATTACTTATGATAAATTGACTAATTAAGTTATACACGTCTTGAATCGAAGTATATTCGTCCATTCTAATATGTCGTTAAATTCTTAGTAAATTTGAATTCGGTTAGATTTTAGAAAAGTAAACTAGAAAAATTGACCTGATGTACATACATATGGGTGCATATGTGTGCGCACGCGCGCGTGTACGTGTGGGTGTATACATGTGTATATGTATAAGCATGTATATATCATTGCAAACACACACAAAAACCTGTAAATATGTATGCGCATGTGTATGTGCCTGCGTGTGTATGTATACATAATGTATACATCGTGAGTTGTATATATATATATATATATATATATATAATTGTATGCATATGTCTATTGACAGCTATACATACATTTATTCACCTGTATTCACTCACATGTACACACACGCATATATTCATGCATACATACATTGAGGCATACACATATACACAAACACTCACATATGTATAGATATACATATATATATATATATATATATGTATAGATATACATATATATACATATATATACATATATATGTATATATATATGTATTTATATATATATATGTATCTATACATATATATATATATATATATATATATCTACATATGTATACATATATATACATATATATGTATAGATACATATATATATATAAATACATATATATATACATATATACATATGTATACATATATATACATATATATGTATAGATACATATATATATATAAATACATATATATATACATATATATATATGTATATATATATATAGACATATATATACATATATATATATGTATATATATATGTATACATACATATATATATATACATATGAATACATACATATATCTATATACATATGTATACATACATATATATATATATATATGTATTTGTATATATATATATATGTATACATGTATACATGTATATATGTATATATGTAAATACACATACACATAAATGTATGGAGTTAACGCCATAATGAACAATGGTGTTTAGAAAAGTCTATTTACTGCGAATTGAATGAAGTCACGTATCATCTTGATTAATTCTGGGTTTCCATGTAAACACTTGATATTTTAGACAAACGGTCCAAGGAATATCTTCTCTAAATTCCAGTGTGTTGATGCCTAACAAACATTGTTATTATACTTCATTGCCAGACAATGTTGTTTGAAGTATTCCAACGAAAATAGCTGACGGCCATGCTTTAGTGTGGTGAAGTCAGTGTTTACAGATGTCGTACATACCGAATATGATATTTGTGTTGGTCAAACCAACGAGAAATTGTAGCCGCTGACTTGATAAAGTGATGTGATATCGAGCAAGGTTTTCTAACATCAGTCTTCTCACTTACTTGCAGAGAAAGCAATCATGGAAAGAGAAACTGAGTCTGATATACTTACGGAGTTTTCTACACTGTTTAACCCTCAAACAATTCCACAAAACATTGAGTGAATGCTAAGATTGAAACATGTTACTTGACGATGAAAGAATTTCACAAATATAAATTCGAGATTTAAAAAAGAGTGGTGGGTCTCGGCCTTTCTAGAGGGACGTCTAATGTTTTAAATAGAGTTTGGTATCACGAGGAAAGCAAAAAGGCTAACGTTTCGAGAGTGAAATGACTTATTGGGAAGTGGAGAATAATTTCCGCTTGATAAAAATTAACTATATTCACTACTTTCGAATATATAAACCTCTGCCGCAACGCACTGTGTTTTTGTATTCTCAATAAACGGCTCATGAGGTTCTAGCCTTCACATTTCCATTTACAGCTGCCTGAGAGAATACATATCATCTTCAGTCCACAATCGGATAGATAGTTTATACTTAGATGTAGTGCATGTAAACAAATGGTCAGGCGAATTATTCATTTAGATTTGCATAACAGCATGTGTGCTGGTGGAGTTGATATGTTTTTAAATTCATGGTTTTAGATAATGTGGAAATAGAAGCTATATAAATTTATTCAGAAACATACAATTCTAACTTTCTATAACAGAGTATGATAGTAGTCGGCTCAATCTCCTATTTTTCTGTCTACAGGTGTATCACACCTGTCGTACATTAAACGATCCACTCCGATATACCACACATTGTTATGAAAATTGCAATTACTAGTTTCACTAAACACTTTGGAGTAACTACACACTGATATCGTGTATAGCTGTAAGGTAATGTGCATGTGCGGTTAATCTTTCATTGATAATGGTTTTAAAACATTTAATGTGATACGATTGATAGTGCAGTGTTGAGAATTTTGCCATCAGAATGACAGTGTGACATTAAGAGATGTTCTTAAACTTGTATTAATATTAAAATAAACGCCTATCGTGCATTACAAATTATCATTTAAAATGTTGGTTTGACGTGTGGACGTCTCGTGTATGGTTCTGCAAATTATATTTTGCTATGACGGTCACACTGATGAATTGCGGACATTTGTGTATGTAAATATGTAAAGGGTAACAATGAACCCTAGTATGCGGCTAATCATTATATTTTGTATCTTTTCATTTGCTTTGCTCGCTTACGTTCTTGAGAACATTCTTCTCTTAGTGGTCAGACCGTATGGGGTCTACATCTAGCATATTTGATGTCTACTTAGTATTCATCCCCCTTATACACACACACATATACATACACACACACACACACACACACACACACACACACACACACACACACACACACATATATATATATATATGTATATATATATATATATATATAAGGAGCATTCCGTCAGTTACGACAACGAGAGTCCCAGCTGATACGATCAACAAAACAGCTTCCTCGTGAAATTAAAGTGCAAGTGGCTGAGCACTCCACAGACACATGCACTCTTAACGTAATTCTCATGGAGATTCAGCGTGACACAGAGTGTGACAAGGCTGGCCCCTTTGAAATACAGGTAGTCCTCATTTTTGCCAGCTGAGTGGACTGGAGCAACGTGAAATAAAGTGTCTTGCTCAAGGATACAGCGCGTTGCTGGGAATTGAACTCACAACCTTGCATTGGTGAGCCGAATACCATGACCAGTAGGCCATGCGCCTGTATATATATATATATATATATATATATATATATATATATATATATATATATATATATATATATATATATATATATATATATATATATATATATATATATATATATATATATATATATATATATTATTCTTTTACTTGTTTCGTATTAGGTTTTAATCTTAAGGTGATCTTACGCAAGTTTTTCCTACATATATACATTTGTAACTCCTTTCTTTGAAAAAAACCCAAAAAAACGTGTAACATGGAACTAAAAGTATACCAAATTTCCAGTCTTTTATTTCGATAAGCAATTACTCTGCAAATAGAATTTAGCGGATTTTTTTCAAATGCTACGTATAATTCATTTAAAATAAAGCACCAAAATGCATACATTTGATTACTGAAAAATGCAGACGTGTTTCACATCTTGGATTATAACTCCTTCTATACATTTGATAGATCGACAGAAAGATAGATGGAGAGGTATATTAGATAGATAGATAGATAGATAGACAGATTGACGGACAAACATACAGACAAGCATATGGATAGAGCGACAGACAGAGAGGCAGATAGAAAGATTGACAAATACATAGGTAGCTAGCTAGCTAGATAAATAGATAGATAGTGACAGTGAGAGAGCCAGATAGATAGATAGATAGATAGAGAGAGAGAGAGAGAGAGAGAGAGAGATTTTTCAGACTTATGTACGTCCACGTTACGTAGATATGTTACAGAAATGGGCGCACTGATAATTACATAAGGATTGAATTAAAGTTCGTTACGTAGTGATTTAAATGCAACGAGCCTCCGATATTGGAATTTAATTGGTAAATTCTATAGAATCTCGTAGACAAGCTCCCCCACCCCAGTTCCTGAAGGATCTGTGAAAATCTAGTTTAAACTCTCAATGATGTCGAAGCACCAACCCATCCATGCATCGCCTACAAGCGAATATGTCACTGTTTGTAGATATGTTAGTCTATACAAGAATACTTATACATACATGTAGTCGTATACACGTATGAAAAGACACAAATGAATGTATAGAAATATTTCTGTGCGGGTGGTGGTTGTATGTATACATTTATATATATGTATGTATGTATGTATAATGGGTGTATATAAGAACTATTCGTTGGTGAAAATGTCTCAATTCAGATATGTCTATGTATCTCTCTCCCACCCTTTGTATATAGATGTATATGTGTGTGTGTGCGCGTGCATGTGTGTGCCTTTGTATGGAGATATATATATATATGTGTGTGTGTGTGTGTGTGTGTGTGTATTGTAAAATACAGAAGAAAAAATATATATGTATATATACATATTTATATATGTGTATATATACATATTTATGTATACAAATATACATATACATATATATAGATATGCATATATAGATATACATATATATATATATATATATATATATATATATATATATAGATAGATATACATATATATATGTATATATATATATAAGGGTATACATATATGTTTATATATATGTATATATACGTATATATGTATATATTTGTATATATATATATATATATATATATATATATATATATATATATATATATATATATATATATATATATATATATACATATATATATATATATATATATATATATATATATATATATATATACATATATATATATATATATATATATATATATACATATATATATATATATATATATATATATATACATATATATATATATATATATATATATATATACATATATATATATATATACATACATATATATATATATATATATATGAGAGAGAGAGGGAGAGAGAGAGAGAGAGAAAGAAGTGTATGTATATGATATACATGAAATATGTCTATATACATACTGCAATACGTACATAAACAGCACATACACCCACATATAATCATAAAAAAAATATATATTTATATATGCGCATTGGGTAAATGAATATATCACACATATATATATGTATATATATATATATATATATATACATACGCACATGAGTTTATTTATTCGTGCTTTTATGTTCGTTTCCTTGTATGTATGTATGTATGTATGTAGGCATGTATGTATGTATGTATGCACGCACGTACATCTGTATGTGCCTGTGTGTATGTTTGTATGTATGAATATATGCATGTATGTATATACGTTCGCTGGCCGGTGTGTTTGTTGTTGTGCTTGCCAATAAAGCGACCGATCTCTCAAAGAGATTAACGGAGAAACAATAGGCGAAAATGAAGAGGCCATTTTCAGTGTTTAACGGAGCAAATATAAACCAAAATGTTTAAATAATATCTCAATTCAGAGAAAAAAAACTGTTCTACCAAAAATACGAAATATAAAATACTAAATAAAAAAAAATATAAGGAAATCAAAATATAATTTTAAAGAAAACTTGATGAGAAAGATATGAAGAAAATATCCGAAAATTAGAAACAAAAGAAATAAAATTGAGTGCGAATTTTTTTTTTGTTGTCTTTTTTTTATCATTAGAGAGATGAAAGTTTATAAAAGAGAAAGAGATTTTTTTTTTGAAGAAATATCAACAAATATTGGAATTTGAAGAATGGATAATTACGTAGAATGGGTCATAAAGTGGAATTGAGAAATGTTTCCCCTAATTCCTCTATTGCTCTGGTGTTTTTCAATTCAACAAATTTCGTGTTTAAATTTCTTCTTAGTTTCTTGAAATTGTCTCTTATTTTTTTCTTTTTCATTATTTTCCATCTAATTCCCATTTTCAATTTAATCTCTACTTTATTATTATTATTATTATTATTATTATTATTATTATTGCGATTTGAAATACATCAATAGTATTAGCAGACTTTACGGAAATTTAGACGAAGAATGCGTTGAATGGAATAAAATGACATTCACAAAACGATATTACAACCTCTTCATCTTCTTTCGTCAAATTCTTCTGATTTTTGCGGTTTTTTAATACTTTGTCAATTTTTTCTTTGCTTTCTTCTCTCATCTTGTCTCATCATTTTTGTCCTCTTTAATTCAACCTGGTTCCTTCTTCTTCTTCTTCTTCTTCTTCTTCTTCTTCTTCTTCTTCTTCTTCTTCTTCTTCTTCTTCTTCTTCTTTACTATTTAAGCTTTATCATCATGATCATCATAGTCATCCTCATCATCGCCGACTTCTTAGCCACCACCACCATCACCAACAACAGCAAGACCAGCATCATCTCCAGAACTTGCGTTACCACCACTATATCATCATCAGCTGCAGCAGCTGCAGTAGTAGTAGTAGTAGTAGTAGTAGAAGTAGTAGTAGTAGTAAGCAGTTTTTATGCTAGTTTCATTAGCAGTTGTGTTGTGTGTTTTATTGACAAAATGTCCCGTGAAATTTCAGGAATCTTTTTTTAGGATTCTTGCAGAACATACGATGGTTCTTTTCTGCAGGTCGACAATGCGAGTCTCAATTCCAATCATTCTTAGTGTTTTGGCGAGCATTTTGGTGATGTGCCAATGCACCAATTACCATAGGAATATATATATATATATATATATATATATATATATATATATATATATAGATTCATTAATTGATAGGGGAGACAGAGTGTACTGTAGATTTTATTTAGTACGACGATCGTTTCGGCTTTCATCTGCACTGCTACCTAATGAGAGAAGAACGATATATGGAAGCGAATACAATTCACAGTGCAGAAGAAACCTCATCAGGTTACATCATAATACGCTAAATGTAGCGTATTATGTCACGTGATGAGGCTTCTTCTGTACTGTTAGGTGCATTCGATTCCATTGTATCGTTCCCCACTCACTAGGTAGGAATGCAAATGTAAGTCGAAACGATCGTCGTGCTGAGTAAAGTTTACAGTACACTCTATCTTCCCTATCAATTATTTAGAATATACTAAACGTGTCCTTATTACACCCTGAAGTAGGAATCGTTCTCGACAAATTCTCGGATTTCGAGATCTGTATCCGAATTAATATAATCAGTTCTACATTATTTATATTTGATGGATATTTGTCCTCATCTTGTTTGTTGTTAACACAACGCTTCGGCTGATATACCCTCTAGCCTTCATCAGGTATCTTAGGAAAATTTCGAACCTGGGTTCTCATTCCTAAGGTATTTTTCGATATTATTATTATTATTATTATTATTATTATTATTATTATTATTATTATTATTATTATTATTATTCAGGTCACTGCTTGGAATCGAACTCGGCATATGGCGTAGTGGTTAAGAGCGCGAGCTACTAACCCCAAGATTCAGAGTTCCATTCCAGGCAGTGACCTGAATAATAATAATAATAATAATAATAATAATAATAATAATGATAATATCGAAAAATACCTTAGGAATGACAACCCAGGCTGGAAATTACCCCAAGACACCTGATGAAGGCTGGAGGGAATAACAGCCGAAACGTTGTGTTAACAACAAACAAGATGAGGACAAATATCTGTCTAATGTAAATAAAGTCCATAATTCCTCATCTCTGAAATATAGAACTATAATCAGTTCTAAATCATTATTTGTATCTCCATTTAAAAGCTATGGCATATATTCTTATTCTAATCTCATTCTTATGTCTTGCCTGGAATCTGTGCCGAATATTTAGCAGGATTCCCCACTCGATATGTCCCTTCGTGATCACTTTCAAATCTTCCATAGAGAGGAAATGGTTTCTAGCTTGTCTTTTTAAAATGGTGGAATCATTGATGAGAAGACTTTGAGTGAAACAACAAATATTGTTCGATGATAATGATTGGTGAACTTTATTAGTGTTGATGCTTAATTAATTTTTGGATAGAGTCTACAATATACAGGAACTAATGAAAAGAAACAGTGTAGAAAGTCACACAATAATAAGAGAATTCAACCGGATATATATATATATATATATATATATATATATATATATAATATTTATCCACACATAAAAGTAAATCTTGTGCTAGAACACAGAATATTACGATAATAACTTCTTGTATGGATTTTGATGCGTATAAGCACTCTTGTTTGTAACACTAGCGAGAGACAAGCATATATACTTAAGTATATATATATATAAACAAACACGTATGCCTACACATACATACATACATACATACATACATACATACACACTGCAATCTTCAGGCGAGAAGTGTTATTTACATTGTATCTGTGCCCCATAGAGAACCATCGGAGTGGCGGCCTCTCATCCACGTCGGCTCCGTTTAATTTTTCAATATCATTTTGTTATTATGTTTTTGTGGTTTCCTTTTGGGTTCCATTTTCTGTAGTCGTCATGAATGAATTACTTTGAGTGTGTGTATGTGTATGTGTGTGTGTGTGTGTGTGTGTGTGTGTGTGTGTGTGTGTGTGTGTGTTTATTTGTGTCTGTGTTTATTTGTGTGTGTTCGTGTTTCCGTCTATGTATCTGTGTGCGCGCACGTGTGTGTAGGAATGCTAATACAGTCCAGTGCAACCAACTGTATTAAGTAAATACAATTTGCTGGAAGGATGAATACTTAGGAAGTATCTGGAGAATAATTACAGGAACAGAATAACTTCAGTAAATATGAGTGCAATATGTTTATGTTAAATACACAGATTTTCCCTACAAAATACTAAAATTGCTGCATAACACAAGAGGTTTATGACTCTTATGGAGGCCAATGAAAATCGTATTAGCTCGATTCACTAAAAATAGTAGTTATATATTCCTGAAATGTATTTTTCTGCCATATATACTAAATGCGCTAAACGATGAAGAACAATCTCCGTATTCGCTCGACTTGCAAAACATTGTAGCTAAATATTCCTCAAATCAAATGCTATTGTGTCATATAATAAATATATAAATATCTGATGTATGTATGAGTGTGTATGTATGTACGCGTGTGTGTGTATCTATCTGTGTGTATATACCTATAGATATTCGTGTATGTATGTGCATGTGAATGTGTGTATATACGCCAACAGATAAACTACGTCCTCTACACTCGATGAACAAAGAAACAACAGCTAATCCTCCTCCAATATACACCCTAATCCTTTTCTACTCCTGACATTTACTGCAAAGTGTGAGCCTCACCGTTGTCACTCGGAATGCTTTCGATTTAACTCTCCCGTACTTACGACACTGCACCCTGTGGGTGCGACTGGAGTACATTTTATCCTATGACGAAGTGTTACATCTCAGTGCCTCCCTTAGATACGTTACTTGCCGATATTTACTACCCATTCCATGGCGGCATTTCACCTGGTCTTTTACATTGTGAGTTCAAATTCCAAATTCCACTTTACCCTTTCGGGGTCGATAAGGTAACTACTTATTGGACACTGTGAGCGATGTAATCGCCAAGCCCCTGCACCGAAATTGCTGGTCTTGAACCAAAATTTGAAACCGATGTTTTGTTGTTTTCTGCCCCCATGTGTTGTAGTGGGTTATTAGATAAATACTTTAATTTTTTTTTTCTACGTGCACTTATTCAAATTTCAAAAACGATAAACACAAGTTATAGAGGAAGAAGGGAGCAAGAAATAAATAAATAAACACTGCACAACGATAAACATATTTTCTGTATCAATTCAAGTAACACTGAAAAAGAATTAAATATATGGGGAACCACCCCATTTTTTTGTCTGATGACCCATTGTATATAGCTTATAGAGTGTAGCGCTGAACAAGCAGATCTGAACTGGTGTTATGGTTCCGATCACTACCGAGTTGGACGTAGATATGATTATACAGAATACCAGTAATTTCCGACGGGTTTTGCGTTGACAATTACAGCAAAATCTTGTTGGCTAAGCAATCAATCGGTTTTTGGTTTCCTAAAATCCTTTCGTCGCTATTCTTAACCTCATCAATAACATGCCCTCTCACCTCAATGTCTTCCTTGAGTCTGTCTCAGAATTAGTCTTATGTCTGTGTCTATGTAGATGTGGTTGCTTACAAGAGAAGTTAAGGATGAGCTTATGTGTGTCTGTGTGCGTGCCTGTGTGTATGAATATGTGTGTGTGCATGTGCGAGTGTGTGATTGAGCGTGTACACTCGAGTGACTTCATGTATGTGTGCGTGCAAGTATATGGGCATTAACCATCCGTGACCTCTTTAACGGCTCTACTTTTGTCTTTTGATTCTTAAAAAGAAAATAAGGAGCGATGTGTGGAGCGCATGACGTTCCAGGTATGGACCGGTTTTTTTCCATTTATATTTCCTTTGGTAAAATTATCGTTGACATAACTAAACAGACCCCATCTCTTTGTCTTTCAACAAACATATTTATCGTAAGAGTGTTATTATCTATAGCTCAAGTTATGATATTTCTCACTTTGTTAATGACGCTCAATAATTTACGACGTCTTAAATAGACATGCAGGGCATATCACTTGCTGGGAACGCCCACTGTCACAATATCGATTTGTACTTATTCTTCCTTTCCGATACCCAGCCGTATTTCCTATTTTTCAAAGAATTATGAAATCGTCCAATGTTTGGTATTTTCGTTTATTTTTTTATCTTTTTTATATCATCCGATATATACCAGAATATCAATACTTTCGTCAAATATTCGCAGATTTCTCTACAAATTCTTCAATATAACAGTGATTCCATTACGCAAAGAATATCAGATTCACTGAACCGTCAAACTGGGAATATTTATACCTCAAGGAATTAACCGGAGGAATGGAAGCTTACATGCTAGAGTGAATCAGAATACTAGTGGTGGGGACAAATATATTGCATTTAGGTTGAACATGTTATTTTGGTGTAAGGAACCAAAAGGATGAGGCATCAAGAGAACAGTTTTAGAAAAAGCAACACATTTATTCTCTCTCCTGTCTTATTCTCACTTTTATCTCATTCTGCTACTTACTACCTCTCTCTATATACTGCTGTGATTGTATATATATATATATATATATATATATATATATATATATATATATATATATAATGTGTGTGTGTGCATGCATATATATACGTATATATACATATATACAGATATACACACACACACACACACACACAAATATGTATGTATAGATATATATGCATTCATATATATATACGTATACTTATATATGCATATATATATATATATATATATATATATATATATATATATATATATATATGTGTGTGCATGTATATATGTATGATTGCTATTACCCAAAACCTATTGTGCTATCAATCATTCAACAATTCAATATACCAACGCGTTCGTGACGCGTATCAAAAAGCAGGAAGATGTAGTGTAGTCGCCATCTTTGATTGGTATCCTTCACAAAATGCATTCATTTAATCAGTTTTAATCCTCATTATCCGCTCGGATTCTGCGATGGGGTGTTCAAAAAGAATTTGCTATTCTTTCTTCGCTATCTATATACTTTCTACTTACAGTATATATGCCATCTAAACAGTTACAAACTGTTGTATCAGTTAAAAACTGGTAAATGTTATGATACAAACTGTCGAGAGGTATGTGAAAATCAGAGTGAAATAAACAGTTGTGGACCGATATTAATTTAACTTTCATCTACTTCGGAGAGAAATTGTAACCAAAGTCAATGTTAAATGAAGCAATAATCCAGCAAAAAATTATAGCCGGAAAAGTGGTCCTGATATAAATAATAATAAAATCAAGAACGATAATGACAATAATAACAACTACGAAGACAATCATGATGATGAGGATCAGAATCGCCCGTTGGATGAGTAGATCTTGTGCAGACTCATACAGAGTTCAACGATAACCGACCAGATATGGGCATCAAGATTTGCATCGAATCTTTTTGTACATTCAAACTGTTTTGACCAAAATATTAATCAGAGGGAATGAAGATGAATTGACACAAGTGGGATTTCAGACACGGAAATGAGAAAATTATATCAATTATAACAAAACATCAAATCAGCACTCAACACTAACGCATATTGTACCACACGTCTCAATGAACCAACACTTGACAACCTTTCTGAAGTGTATCAGGATAAAATTCGTGTATCTTAGTACTCTATATTTTCCATGGCAACACGTGTGATACACTAACTTACCTTATCTTCTCATTCCGTACTCGATTTTATATAATGCATATAATTCCATATAATCTACCCTATTCGACCGAGCATATCTCACGCTACAGAGAAATTTTCTTCCTTCACCCCTATGTGTTACTGGTTCGCATTAAAAACACACTGGTTGTTATTACATAATGTTTTTTTTATTGACATGTTGTCTTTCAAGTCATGTTTGTAAAGGACGATCACAACCGTATTCTCTGATGCCATCCACGGAAAATATTCGCTACTTTTCCAAAGATTTTAACAACAAAAGAATCTTCATGGCTATTTGATTTTCTTGGATTTTTTTTTTTTTTTTTTTGTAGTGGGGTATATTGAAATTGTGCTGAAATTACTTCTCCTTCAATAGGTTTGCTTTTGTGGCGTAGAGTTTCCTCATCCTTGTCATCTGCATAGAGGTCGGCAACCTACGAAGACAATAAAACTTCGATAAAGTTAGACTTCACTTTTTCGACTTGCACTGTTTGAGCAGATTTCAAAAAGATTTCTGTAAAACTTGTATAAAAATACATTCAATAAATTATGTCTTTACGCAGTTCACATTTAGTGAAATCCAGAACGACGAAGTATGGCATGAAAAACACGTCTAGACAGGTCACCAGTCAATAATAATAAAAAGAAGAAGAATAACAACAACAACAATACGTTATTTAGTTAGATACACCCAAGATTAGGAAACTGTATTATTATTATTATTATTATTATCATTATTATTAAATTGTTAGTTTTTCGACATAGGAAGTCGTCTCCAAGCACCTCCATACCAAGCACAACAAATTTGATAATAATAATAATAATAAATGATAGTGATTGTAGGAGAAGATGGAAATTTTTTGTAGCAAAACAAAATATATAAAGCGATAGTCGACTAATATATATATTTGATTATCTAATAAAACGGTGAGAGCTGTAACAGTATTCGGTGTTTTTCCTCCCGAAATTCAATTAATATTTGTCATAAATTAGATGTGGACAGCATTATGTCTTCTATCACTGTTACAAAACAAAACAACAACAAAAACAATATCATAAAATAGCAACACAACTTTGTTTTTATTCCTGAGTGCGTACCGTGAATAATACTCAGTTCCGTAGGTGAGTGAAGGAGCGTTTCATATGTGTGTGCGTATGCGCTATGTGCATGGGTTTGCGTGTGAGTGTGTGTGTGTCTATATGTGGGTTTGTGTTCATGTGTTTGCGTGTGTGTGTGTGTGTTTGGTTTGGGGGGAACATTTTTTGTGTGTGTGCGTGAATTAATGTGTGCGGTGTCTAGTGTTCGCCCATATAACACGCCATAACACTTAAAAGAATAGTTGCCATTGTTTTGAGGCTGAGTTTGGTTCTGTATAATGTAAGGATTCTTTGCCATAAGAAATGCCATTTTTAGATGTGAGCTCCATTACTAATTCAATTATCAACAAATAATATAATTTCAAAAGATTCAGCAACGCAATTTTTTTTTTCCTTTCTAAACCATTTTGTTATGTTTTACCTTTAATCATTATCATTAAACCAAAAATAAAAAGATACAAAGTTCTGGTATTGATAGCTTCAAAATTAATTCTGATTATTATCTTCATCAAAGCTAGTACCAATCATTATTGTTACAGGTAGAAAGTGGCGGTGCATGCCCTGCAGTATTCTCTTACGATCTTTTATGTCCGAATTCAAAACACACCGAGATCAAAACAGAAACAGAAATAAACATACATCTTTATTAATAAGTGGTTCAACTGGCGAAGCCATTTCAACGGAGAGCAACATTCTTTGTGGTATTCGTTCGGGCAAATCCAAAGATAGATGGTTCGAGAAAATGCGAGCTTTGTCTTAAATTAGGCATACACTTTTCTGCTATAAAATGCTTTCATCACGCATTTATGGATTTGTTTTTCGAAGACTGTCCGTTTATTGTTGTAGTCGACGTAGTCTGTCATTTTTCCAGAAGGATTTTGCCAACGTTGCGATCGCCCGTTTTGTCGTTGCATTTCACAAAGAATGATTCATGGTTTTAAGACCTTTTATTGAAAGGCCATTTATACGTGCGTATGTAACTTTCTTTATCAATTGTCTGGAATAGCCGTTTTTGATAAGATTTCGGCTTTGTACACCACTAATTTTACGAATTAATGCATGAAGAAAATTAAGACGGCCCAAAAAGAGAGAATCCAATTTGGTGGATGAAAACGTGTACAAGAACTTGCTAGAAATCATATTTCTAGCGATTGAAATTTGTTAGAGATACAAAAGTTTACTCAGGAGTAGCAAAAGCCAACGTACTATCAGAAGGGAGATAATAAGTAGGCTAAATATTGCTATAAAATAACGAATATTTTTCAAACATAGATTTCTGTCTCTATTTGCAGGATTCCAAAATTTACCTGCATGAAATTTCTTCAGAGGACGAAGAATGTTGTACAAGTTTTTGAAAGTAAGTTCTTTTACCATCCAATTAAAATATGTATATATTCATGCGAAATTTTTTCAGCTTTCTTGTTCAAATATTCGAGAACAAACACACACACAAATGATATTATATATATATATATGCATTATATAATATGTATATATATACATAATATATAATGTATATATAACATGTAATATTATATATGTGTGTATAAATGTATATATATATATATATATATATATATATATATATATAAAATATTTATGCAAATTTTTTTCAGATTTATTCATCAAAATAGTCGAACAGATACATATACGAATTTTTAAACATATATAAGTGTTGTGTGTGTATGTGTATTTGTGTGTTTAATATATACCGTATTTTTATATGTGAGCATATATTATAACAGGTAGATATGTGTTGGTATGTTTGTGTGTGTGTATATATATAACTATATTTTCACTCTCCATGAATCCCAAATTTTATTGTGGTACTTATTGGAGCAAATGTTTTCGAAGACTTATATTGTCTTTCAATGCTCGAAATGAGGAGTAGATAGACAGCCGACAACTGATGAAGGGTCGTTCTTTATGTTACATGTGCTGTTTTCCATTTGTTTCTCTCGTTGTTTGCGTACTGAACTCATTCATTTTCGTATTTCATGTTGGTTACTGTTGGTGACGTTCTGTACCCATATATGCACATATATATATATATATATATATATATATATATATATATATATATATATATATATAGGTGAGGTGTTAAAAGGAAACGGGCTGGTGACCGTTGTTCTAAAGTTAACGTTGAATTTTTTCCGTGAGACAGTCTTAGAGATGCTACGAAAATGCAAATTCGTTAAGAAATATACTAAACGTGAATGAAAGTTATTTGTTTGTTCTGAAATCTTAAAAAAAATACCAGGATGTAATTGTTGTAATTTCTGAAGAAACTGCTAGATCAAATCACTCACCACACGTGGAAGAAAAAAATGTGGAAATATTGAACAGTGCATCTAATGAATATCTTAACACTGACTTCTTTATTTCCCTTATCTGGTGCATATATTTAATTACAGATTTATTTCTAATTAGTTCTCTAATGAGCTAATTATATATGTAAACAATCACTCATCTATGTCTGTATCAGTATATCTATGCTTGAACTTTTGTCTCTCTCGTTAGCTTTTTTCTGCTGCTCCCTGTATTAAATACATTAGCTATGACATACATAACTACTTAAGCCCGCACTGGCTTATCGATTGCAACACGCCTATTTCTAGTTACCTATGTAATACCGACCGAGTATAATGTTAACATCTATCTATCTATCTATCTATCTATCTATCTATCTATCTATCTATCTATCTATCTGCTTTTCATTCTTTCTTTTTTCTTTCGTTTTTTCTTTCTTCCGTTCTATCTATCAATCTACGCATCTGTCTGTCTATCTTTCTTCCTTTCTTTCTGTCTTTCGTTCTGTCTATCTATTTATCTGTCTGTCAGACTGTCTGCCTGCCTGTCTGTCTCTCTGTCTGTGTATCTATCAGTATATGCCTCTAACGCTTATAAATTTGTATTTATGAATACACAAACATCTTTGTACACACACACACACACACACACACGCACACACAGACACACACATATATATATATATCTTGGTGTATGTGTGTCCTCATATATATGTGAATCTATTTATTAATATATGCGCATATACGTATATGCATACGTGTATATATGCTGTGTGTGTATATCTGTATGTATGCTTTGCATCTATATTTCACCCCAATTCCTATAATCCTCTACTTTCGCCAAAGCAATAACACCAACTTCACTGTACAACTCTTTATCACGCAGCGTAAAGAGCATGTACGTGCCAAATAGAGCTGCTTGAAATAGCTACCAAAACGTCCGTAAGAGGAAGGACACGTTAGATTATATAGTCCTAGGTTCATTGTGTCTAAATAAGAAAGCCTTGCATTCCAGTGGCAATTTATAATTCCACTCAATGCCATTCGCTTTATATTATCATACCACGCTTGTCTGTGTGTTGTGCGTTTATTAATGTGTGTTTTTCTGTGTGTGTATATATTTAAGTGTGTTTCTGCAGGTGTGTGTGTGTGTGCGCGTGTATGTGTGTATGCACGAGTGTGTATTCGTGATTTTGTGTAAGTGTATTCGAAGGTTTAGCTCTTAGGAGATCAATACACTCACTTGATTGATTGGCGTTAATAAATTGATATCAGAGATGATTCCATCCGTGATAATTAACCAGTATTAACCCCCCTTAGGTTACTTTATAAATAAATATAACCACTGACCCTTACAGTCATTGGGACTGATAAAATGTAACCTATGAAGTATAACAACAACATTGTAGACCCAAAGGGGCGTTCGATCTTCGGCCTAAATGAAACCTCATTCCTCAATTATTGGCTTTAAAAAGAATAAAATCAAGACTGTCTAAATATTACGCATTATTTTTATGGTTTACTTTTATCATCACAGTTTAAACACAGGAGAGAACGAATCAGGCTCATATCGTATTTTACGATCTCCAAGACTTGGTGGTTTGAATAGAGGAAGGTGTTATTAAACCGAAGATTTCACCTGAAAGTATACAAAGTGCTGGATTCTCTTGAAGGCAACAATGGCTCGGGTGGAGTGCTGCACCGAACAATGAATCAAGGCACAGCCCAAATCTGGTTCAATCTCTCCTTCTTTTCTCTACTTGAAATTTTGCTGACAATTATTTGGGTTGACCCAGATTCAGTAGTGAGAACACTTGTTCCATTTGGAGCGTAGAAACATCGAACTCGAAACCTTGGAGTTAAAATGTAGGTCTCTTACCCATCTGAACTAAATCTAACCTCAAAATAATAACGAAATAAAACTATTGCTCGGCAAGATTAATGAAATCTCTATGATTCTAATGAGAAGTCAATCGTAAATGTAGAATGCCATGTGAGCAAATGAGAATTTTCATTGTTGTTCAAGTTTGCTCATCAGATATTCTTTCTATTAATGCGTGTAGCAGACGACATTTACGACGACGGCGACGTCGACAACAAAAACAAAAACAACTCACACAAATGATTTAATAGTAAAATGTAACGTCTGCCAAATCTACCATACATAGCTAGTCATTACTTCATTTTTTATTACTGTTATTTTCTTTTTTTATTTGCCAACATTTTGAAATGCTGTTATCAAAGTCGTGTGTTTATTTAACACGTAATTGTCACAAAGATAATTTTCAGACTCATTGTTACACAATATTTAAAATATTTTTCACAATTTTATTTTCTATATTTAACAAGATAAATTCATCAGATCTATAACTTAGAATATTAATTTGCTTTTTTTACTTTTAAACAATTTTTTACGCCACTAAATTGGCGCTAAATGGTGCTTATCAGGTGAAGCTATTTGCAATGAATCTTACAATTACGTGACATCATAGAGAGTGCATTATTTGTCACGATACACCGAATTCTGTTCTAAAGCCACGTTTACTATTTCGAAAGCATGTTATCTTTTTCTTTTTATTCCATGCTTCCGGTGTCACATTAGACAACCACTTGTAAAATAGCTGATCATTCTCGTTAATTTTAGACACAAACCTGATTGTAATACATATACAATAATTGTGTACCGATTCTTTTTTTTTATAGAAATAGAATATGCTATACAAGGGATATGTGTGACTAGTATAAGACATACGTGCATAAATACGTGCATATATTTGTATATGTATGCATTTAAATATATATATATATATATATATATATGCAAACACTTAATATTCTGTATGCAAACATTAATAGCTTTCTCTCGATTCTCTCAATTCCTAAACTATTAACATTCTATGAGCAATTTCAAAAAAAATAAATAAAATAAAATAAGAAGCAAACATTCATAATTGGCCTCCAGAATGTATTATTTCTATCTTTAATGAAATGTGTCAGTTCAGTAAATAAGTCACGGGTTATATGATGCTGGCGATTTTTTAAATGAATGAAATAGTGCTGTACATGATTGCAAACGATAACAGATTTTAACAAATAGACAACAATTAATTAGTTAATTCTGTATTTGCGTTTTCTAGTAATCCCTTAATTTCAATTTCAAATTTCTAATATAGCTACATATACATACCTCCAAACCAATACGTGAATGTATACAAGCATGTAAAAATGCATACATGTGTGGTTATATGTATATGAATACACATATACTTGACGGGCTTCTGCAATATTTCATGTAAGAATGTTTGATTGCCAGTCATTGACCAGCCACGGGTAGAAGGCAGAATAAGAAAGGAATTATGGAAGGTGAGAGAGAGGTAGACACAGCAAGAAAAACATAGATTGGGAAGAGTAACAAAGGAAGAGAGAGAGAGAGAGCAAGTGAAGGAGAGAGAGACTCAGCAAAGGCGGGAAAGTGTGAGATGATCACTATACTGGCGTGTGTGTGTGTGTGTGTGTGTGTGTGTGTGTGTGTGTGTGTGTGTGTGTGTGTGTGCAGTAGGGTTTGGATGAATGGGTGTCTATTTTTTTTATATTTGTGTTGAGGTTAAATATCATCTGTTATATTTCGGTAAACTAAAATACTAGGAGACAGGTACAACAGCCCAACTTGCAATATAGGAGGCCAAGCGAAAATTGGTGAAGAATATACATATATGTACATTTCTTCTCCTTCTTCTCCTTCTTCTCCTTCTTTCTCTCCATCTATCTATATATCCATACATACATACATACAAATAAACATAAATACATACATATGTGTCTCTGTGTATATGTTTGTGTGTGTGTGTACATATAGAGATAGAGAGAGGTGTATATATATATACATGTATGTATGTATGCATGTATGTGTGTGTATATATATATATATATATATATATATATATATATATATATCTTCGCACACGTATACCAAGAAAAAGATTCACATACACACACACACACGGTATATACGTATATCTTTGTTTATTTTCTCTCCGCATCTCTCTCAGTTTTCTCCTTTCCCTCTATGTCTCTATCTTCATCTTTATTTCTCTCTCTATCTCTACCCCTCTCTCCAAACTTTCTATTCCTGCGTTTGTCTTGTCTTTCCCAATATGTCTCCCATATTTCTCGGCCACACGATCTATTGTAACACTCGAACGGCTGCCACCTCTATGTCTCTACTTTCTTTCCTTTATCTGCCTCTCTCTAAACCTCTTAAACAACCTTATATAAAATTCACTGATGCTATTTTAATCTGAACCACTCGTCACTAACCCATCTTAAAGCTATGAATAGGGTGAACAGTTGTAAAAGCTGAAGCGACTCATTAACGGGAATTCTTCCTAAATCTATGAACCTAAGCGAAGAAGACACACATTATGTATGATAAACTACGCATTGTACCTACACTCCTCCATATGTTGTTGTTCTTGTTATTGTGTGCATTCTTATTGTTAGGGTCTGCTTTCTCAAGAGCAGACTTCTCTTTTTTAATTTATTTCAATAGATTTGTAAAAAGAATCAATTCCATAAATGTATGTTTCTAAGTCTTATACTGACTTTGGACATACACACACATACATACGTGCATACATACGTGCATATATTTGTATATGTATGCATTTAAATATATATATATATATATATATATATATATATATATATATATATATATATATAGACACACACATACATGCATGCAAAAAACTATTTCACAGACAAACAAGTGGGGATGGGTTTTGTGTACACGTATACACATATTTGTTGACTGATTTGAACACCTTTCCATGTATGTGTATAAATGTATGTGTTTTCAATGTTTGGTTGCTTGTGTACGTGTGTGTATGTTTAGAGATATATATGTAGGTAATTACCTCCATATCTGTGAATACACGCATATGGCTATGTACACTCATGTATATGCATATATATATATATATATATATATACACAAACAGCTACACACTCACACATACGCACGCACACATACATAGTATATATATACTATGTACTGTTATATATGTATACTTGCATTTACCAATACAATTATGTGGCCCTGTATCACTTTATAAACATTTAATTCCACAATGATGAGATACTCGGTTTGCTCCATGTTTACCAAACAATTAGTCAACTCCATCAGTCTATCAACGTGTCTAGTTCTATAAGTCACTTCCTCTAAACTCAATACTTGCTAATTGCTATGTAATGTTAGCCATAAACATTGAAAACTTCAAGTGTATGCAGAAAGCATATGGCTATAAACTACAATATACATCTCACACAGATGTTAAATACTAAATCCTCAACTTAACATGCACATCTCGTTTCTGGCAGACATATGTCCCGTGAAGAACATGTCCAATAAGCAACTAGTGTATTGGGAAATTTGCATAATAATGAACAACAATATTATTATGATGTTTCAACGTAGACGGAATCTCCTTGTTTGTGTAGCAATTGTGAAAGTTAATCATTAATTTTAACCAATTATTGGAAGAGAACGTTTATAACGGGGAAATAGTAGAATGGTTGGAGTGTTGGAGAAAATCCCTGGCGCTAAATAATTCGCTTGCCTTATGATCTGAGTTCATTTCGTGCTAAATTCAAATTTACATTTCATTGTTCTCGGATTTATGATGATGATTTCATCGACTTACGTTGCTATTGTCAATAATTCTTCAAACAAGGGAGACTACAACTGAGAATCTTAGAACGAATTATCTGCTTCCACATTAAAGGCAAATGGTGTTATAAATTCCAATGACTACTCTGATGAGAAGCAGCGAGGTACATAATCGATGAGTGTACAATAATTTAACCGTGACTACACGTGTTTACAAAATAGGTTCATAATATAAGCGACATATCCTCCGCTTAACAACCATAGTCATCCACTTAGTGGCTATCAACGTTTCATTTCGGCAAACTCTGTGATATAAGTCTACAATTATGTGGGCGTTAAGAACGCAACATTTGGTAAGATATATGCCGTATATTGTCATCAATTTACTTTTGATAGGAAATATATTTTGTGTAAGGTCATGTGAGTGAGAAACACTATATTAAGAACCAATAAATATATAACTTATATTTATTAGTTTACGTGTTCCATACATGAAGAACTTACACAAAATATTGTATAAATCAACGATTTGAGTTGATTATATGTCACTTATATCTTTCGATCAATGATACCTCAGCCACCACTAAATAAGTTGCAAGTTTTGTTATCTGGTACAAATGCCGCTTATATACTGGACATTTATAAAAAAGAACTAATGTATATGTATATATATATATATATATATATATATATATATATATATATATTATATATCGGCCAACAATATATCAAAGACTATAGATGTTATCGCGCTTTTATGTCGCTTCTGTCATGGATTTTAGTGAACATTACATCAACACCACTTGAGCAGACGATAAAAATTGTATTCTGGATATGTCGCTTATATCATGCATTTTCACAAAACTATGCGTGATCCACTGCTAAGTGGGTGATTAACGTTGCCTTCCACATATGTCGCTTATATCAGGGAATATCAGAAAGAGATGTATCAAAAACCACTGAGTCGATAATTATCGTTGATTTCTAAATATGTCGCTTATACCACGCTCTTTTACTGAATGATGTTTTAATAATCACTAAATAGAGAATTGTAGTTGTTTTCAAGACATGTCGCTTATATCATGCACTTTTACTAAATATTACATCAACAAAGACAAAATTAGGCTTCCTTAGCAATGACGTAGATGATATGTTAAAGCAAAATAAGGCTAATGAAACATGCCTTAGCATCACAATATAAACTAATTTAGTCGAATGAATGCCTTAAAGATGCTGTTATAATTTTACGCTTAAGTATGCGCAAACAAAATATATCAGATTAAAGACAAGGCGAGGGAAGGAAAGAGAGAGAGAGAGAGAGAGAGAGAGAGAGAGAGAGAGAGAGAGAGATCAGGAAGATAATCAATACATGATAGGTGAAAATACAACTGCATATAATAGAGAATTAAAGAGGGAAAAATGTGACAATTTGCTTAATTCAGCAATGGAAACTAGTAATAGATAAACAAAAGATTTTCTGATAAATATGTGGTGGCTGCAATAAATATGGAAAAATATGCTGGCTCACCATACCGGAAACACGACTGAAAACATAGTTTGGTTATAGTTGATAAAACAACAGGAAGTAAATCTGACAGCGCTTGAAGTATGGCTAACATGTTCACCATTTTCTTCGTAATTCTCCCGGCTGATAGACTGACGAGAGAGGGGGCGGGCTTAAGAGATAAAAAGAGAATAAAGGAAGAGAGAGAGAGAGAGAGAGAGAGAGAGAAAGAGAGAGAGAGAGAGAGAGAGAGAGAGAAAGGGAAAGGGAGAGAGAAAGAAGAATTTCGTCATGTTCACTACACTTCTGTTGCAGCCGTTAGTGGCGATTCCGTATTTATTGAGGAATCAACATTAATGTTGGATATATAACCAATATATATAGACCATATTTCATATACGCAATCGAGCAACATATATATATATATATAGCCAATTCAAATAAACGAATAAAATTAAGAGACACCAAGAGGACGTGCACAATGAATGTATTAGTTTGTCGCTTGGTGAAAGCTATACTCGACGTTTCGAGTAATGCTCTTCGTCGGAAAGGAGAAACAGAAAAGCTCAAACAAGGGAAAGAAATCGCCAACATCACGTGTGCCTGTATATATGTGTGCGTGTCTGTATGTATGTGTGCGTGTATGTATATATATTATATATACGTATGTGTTTATGTATGTGCACAGACACCAACACGAACCCACCCATAGAAACACTGAAACACACACAGACATCCTCTAATGCACGCTCAGTTATGATCCAGAACACTGTTGTCAATGTTCTTTCAATTGTGATGAAATTATTTACATTCTGCGTGTTATATCCTGGTGCAGATGTACTCATGAATATTAGTCACCTGATGCTAATCTTACTTCGGTTCAGAGAGATCATCTACCTTGGTCTTCGAACCCCTAGAAATAGTAGTCATGTCTCCCTCATAAAACACACTTGCGCTTAAACGTTTCTAAAGAAACAAAAATCCGATGATCTTCTTTCGACAGGTTTTCTCCATATTAATCCCAGATTAGAAGAGGATGAGTGTTAAACAGCAATAACAATAGGCTAGGTGTTGATTCGAAACCGCCACTGGTTGCTCTGTAAGCGTACTCGGTATTTTGATAGAAAACGACGACTCTAATAGCAATCTCTAATCTGTCAGCCGCAGGCACTGAAAACAAAGTAGAAAATGGTTTAGCTACGCTTCAGCAGTATAACGTTCGATGGTTTGTGTGTATGCGTGTGTATTTGTATGTCTATGTGCTTATATGCCTGAGCATGTGAGTTTTGTGTATGTCTGTGTCTGTGTGTGTGTGCGCGCACGTAGGTGAGTATAAATGAATTGGTCAACTAATTGATAGCCCGTAGAGTAAGAAATAGTTGCTTTTCGGTTGAACGAATCTCAGAAATATCGTCAGATCGCATTTATTGATGATAGCTAAACATACACAAACAGATAGATATATAGACAGATAGATAGATAGATGGATGGATAGATAGATTGATAGATAGATGGATAGACTACATATACGTGGTTACCCTTACACTCCCTTCTGTATAATTACATACACATACGGCCACTGTTCCATACAAATACAAATGAATACTAAAAATGTCTAGAATAGGAAGAAAATCTAATATATTACATCATATAAGAACATATGTATCCACACAGCGACAAACACCCACACTTACAGGCGCGTGCGCACACAAACTCACATCTATATAAAAACACAGGAATTCACGCATTAATGTATTACAAGTGGAACACCAGCAATTTAATACCAAGTAAGACTGGCACTGGTTTCGTTGATGTTAAAAGTGAATTGTATGAAAAATACTAATAAACAGGTGCACTCATCGACACACATGTATGCACTCATACATAAGTACATGCATACATAATAATACGCGTAAATGCTTCTATATATATTATGTACAGAGTGCGTAAGATATTTGAGGACAGATTTTTATTTATAAAAGAACAAATAATAATAGATAATAACTTTATTTATCAATAAATACTATGAGGATAAAAAATAAACCTTTTCTATAATGTAATTCCCTAAATCCACCTTCAGCTCCAACAACTGCTTCTATATAAGATCTAAATCACCTACATGCTCAAATCAAGTGGTCCCGGTTGATTTTGGACATTACTTTGACTATGGCAGCTTTCAAAGAATCTTTGGTGTTACAGGCATGTTCCTTGACCTCTCTCTCAACAACGTGCCACATGTAATAGTCCAGTAGATTGAGATCTGGGGAATTAGGAAGTCAAATGTTAGGGGATATGTGATCATGAAAGTTTTCAGCCATCCATTCCTGTGTTACTAGAGCCATGTGTGATAGTGCAGAGTCTTACTGAGACACATATAGCCTTCTATTACATACACTGTCTATCCAGGGCTTAATAATTATTTCCCGGACCTTAATGTAGGCAATAGAGTTCACTCTAAGGCCTTATAGCAAGAAGGATGTATCACATGTCCTTCATTGCTGTTAACCCATAAAACCATGACAGTTTCTGGAAATTCTTTATGCATAACACTTGGAACGTAGAAAGGGTCTGCACATAAGCATCTGTCGTTTCTTCTGTTAACTTTTTGATTTTGGTCGAAGTCTCTTAATCTCTTGAGTAAGCTGAGAGTCTGCCATTATTATTGTCTGAAACAAAGATTATACAGAGTTAGCAAAAAAACCAGTAATGACTTTAAAAAGCTATACCCTCAAATTCCTTACACACCCTGTATATAAATATACATATTAGACGCAGGCGTGGTTGTGTGGTAAGAAGCTTGTTTTCCAACCACATGGTTCCAGGTTGAGTCTTCTACTATAGCCTCGGGCCGACCAGAGCCTTGTGAGTGGATTTGGTAGACGGAAACTGAAAGAAGCTTGTCATATATATATATATATATATATATATATATATATATATATAATCAGATATTCAGAGTAGGTTTTATCTGTGCCGCACCGTCCTAATCACCATCAGATTCATCCAACTCCTCCCAAATCCTCTTCGCTGTCCTCAGATTCACACCAAACACTCTGAAATGTCCATACTGGAGCTTCCGGCCTGAATGCCGAGCAGTACAGCATGTCTTTTCCAAATTTCCGGCAGAGTGAATTGCATTACGTTGCTGTTTTTATGACAGTGCCCAACGGTGCCCAGCTGACCCTTCTATACTGTCTAGGTGACAAAATCAAAAACAAACAATGAGCATGCGCGAAACTAGAATTATAAAAGTGCGACAATTTAGCAGTCGCACCGTGTATAACAAAGTTAAGTCGGTGCACCAACTTAAGTACCTTATTCAACTGAATCTTACATCTATTTTGTGCGCGCGTGTGTGTGTGTATGTGCATACATACATACATACAAAAGACAAATATCAAATGTCACACAGCATAAATTCCTGATTTATTAAATATTTTTGAGGATGTACCACAATTAGCAAATGGCAATTGAAAATAGTTCCATACGAGATGAGTTTACAATCTCAAAAATCAAGAATTCTAAAGAATTAAAGTGCCATTAACAAAAAGAACGGGCTTATTATCTGGAGATAAGAAGATAATCGTTTACACGTGTTTCTCCCCCAACGAACATCATCAGCAAAACAAATTTTATACTGCAATTACCTGTACACGCATCACACACACACACACACACACACACACACACACACACACACACACACACACACACACACACACACACACACACACACACACACGCACACATGTATATATGTATGTATGCGTGTGAACATATTGCTAAGCTCTCTCACAGACTCCCCATCTCACGCCCTGACAGTGAAATGTTGTTGTGCTTCTATCAAGATTCCATGATGATAATTAGCCGTACGTAATTACCTTCAGATGTTCCCAATAACAACTTTATCAATACATATATCTACGCTGTATCGATCTGTATGTTATCAAAGTATATCTATGTAATATCGATCTGTATGTTATGCTATGCGTTACAAAGTCTGTTGAAAGCCTTCCTCTATCTCAATTGGTATAATTAAATATCGTAATTTTAATAGTTTACTTTCCATATGATATTATCATAACTCACTGAAATATATATATATATATATATATATATATATATATATATATATATATACATTTATTTATTTATACATATATGTACAAGCATATATGTATGTTTGTGCGTGTGTGTTTGTGCATATAGACACACATATGTATATTAGACGCACACTCATGTGTATGTTATACATTTATGATGATATACTTAAACACACTTTCCTTATTTAATTTCTCAGTCATGCTGCTGCCATTAGCAAGAATTATTACACAACAGCAACAACAACAAAGATATCATTGCTATCAACATCATCACCATCTTCTTCATTATCCTGATCACCACTGTTATCAAGATATTTGTCATCGATACATAGAAACATGTATACATATACATCCATCTATATATATCTATATCTATCTATATATATGTGTGTGTGCTTGTGTTTGTGTGTGTTTGTGTTTGTGTGTGTGTTCGTGTGTGCATACATTATATATAATTTCATGTGCTTGTATTAAAACTTATACAATCTTAGATTCACAGGAACAGTTGAGCAAACTGACGAATAGAAGCTCCAGCTCATACACCTGAATGCACAGCTATAATAGCGGACAGATATCTATCTCTCTCTCTCTCTATCTATCTATCTATCTATCTATCTATCTATCTATCTATCTATCTATCTATCTGTCTGTGTATATATGTGCCTGTTTGTGTGTGTCTATATACAGGTATACCATGTAAGACTTGTGGTCTTCTGAGATTGTGTGAGTGTGTGTATTTGTATTTGTGTGAATTATTATTATTGGCATAACAAGATTTGTTTGAACGAATTTACATGAAGCATCTTGCAAACCAAATACAAAAACGAAGTGTATATATATATATATATATATATATATATATATATATATATAGGTGCAGGCGTGACCATGTGGTAAGCGGTTTGCCTTTCCAACCGTTCAGGTTCAGTACCGCTGCATGGCAGCTTCTGTATCTGGTGTATACAATAGTCTCGAACCAACGTAGATTTTTAGTGGATTTGGTAGCCGACAACTAAAAGAAGACAGTATGGGTCTTTGTGCTTTGATAACCGATGTCTGTATGCTTACGTCCCCGTAAACTAACAGTTCCGCCAAAAAATCCAGTAAAACCAGAACCTAGCTGTAAAAGACATTAGTATTGGTGTCGATTAGTTTCACTAAAATTCCTCAAGGCGGCGCCCCTGCATTGTTGCATCTCTCGAGCAGATACAGATATGTATCGTTTCGCTTTGAGCTATATACGTGTAATCCAAGATACACTAAGCCAGCATCAAATGAGGACAGTCATTGATAAAAACGTTTGATAAAAGTGTTCCGGACAGGCCTGGGGTTAAAAACAGCATCAACGACACCTACTACTACTGTATCTAGTACAAATACTACTACTACTACTACTACTACTACTACTACTACTACTACTACTACTACTACTACTACTACTACTGCTGCTGCTGCTGCTTCCGCTGCTGCTATTTACAGCTACTCTTTTGCTTCTGTTGCCAACTCTTTTATGAGAACTTTGAAGAATAGATTTTCGAACTAATACAGGCCGTACAGTCATGTGTACATTATTTACCTGCAGCATCATCGTCAGCAGCAGCAACCATCACATCAACATCATCATCAACAGCACTATGATAGCACTTTTCATTAACACTACAACCACTTCTGCAACCGCCATTACGACCACCAGCATTCACGCTACCACCACCATTTCCATGATTATCAAACAGGAGCCAATGTCGAAACCTCTACGTTTACCGTTTGATCAGCAAGAACTAGCAGTCAGACATAAACGTCTGTATATGGTTCTATCTATCTATCTATCTATCTATCTATCTATCTATCTATCTATCTATCTATCTATCTTTCTATATATATATATATATATTCATACGCTCTCTGACAACAATAGGGAGGCGGAGTAGGTACGGCTGGAAGGGTTTGGCATATAGTCCTATTCGATGAGAGCCTAACTTGGGGTTAAACAATCACCAACTCAACTGCTACATCCGCCACTCATCAGTAACACAAGCAACAACAATGAATGCAACATACATCACCACCATCACCACCAGCACCACCTCTACTGGCATCAGAATTGTTATCAGTAACATAACCACCACCATCACCACCATCACCAGCAACAACAAATGTTACATCACAACGATGCCTCACGCCGCCATCACGTACAATCTTGCCGCCATTTCTGTCTCAGATGTTTCGACAATATTCAGAGACCAGATTCAAAGATAACCATTTCAATATATTTCAAAATTAAAAATAAAAAATTAAACAAAAAGAAATCAAACTGTCTTCTTTTGATAGAATTTATATTTTACTGTAATTATTTCCTTAACTACTTCGCTTTGTTTTAATTATTATTTTTATAAATTTATTTCTTAAAAAGTTAATATATTCATTTTCAAAGGATCATTTATCAAAGAATTTTAAAGATCAGCGAGATTGTTAAGAGTTCCGTCTGAATTCTGTGCTGTTTGCAGAGTACTTCATTACTGTGTTAGCCCAAAATCTTGCAACTTTCATTAGATTCTTCGTAGGCAGGAGCGATGGCCCCTGCATCGTTTATAAATATGTATCCGGGATTGATGTGAAGCTATTCATGGTAATTAACCAGACACTCTGGTCTTTATCATCTTCCCATTCCGTTATTTATAGGTCCTAAGGATCCCTTTTTTTATAGTTCTATATTCAAGAGATCAGGAATTCATGAAAAACTCACGTGGACTGCCTAGGTTTCACACTTTCCTAAGTAGAAGCCAGCACTGATTATAGGGTGAATGTTAGAATGGTTGAAGAATAACCTTCAAAAATTCTTTATTCCATAATAGACTGCATGGATAATCCCAAAGCCTTCCATCAGTTTTAATCCAGATACTTGTCAGTGTAGCTGATGCAAACAGAGACAAAAAAGGATCATTATTTACATTATTTACATTTGACGGATATTTGTCTATGACTATCTGTGAGTGTATGTGGGTGTGCGTGCGTGTGAATTAGATTGAATTAACGGTGAATTGTACTATATTAGCATCATTTTCTTCTTGACTCATAGAGCAAGATGATGTGAAGAATGCTAGTTCCTCGTTATGTTTGGTTTGTCAATAGAGGCAGCATTGAGAGATGAGAGGGGAGGACTGGCAAACAGTATCCAAACTTGATTTGAGAGTGAGGTGAGAACCCTTTCACCTGTCGTCCACCCGAGAGATGCTACCGCCGAACAACAAAGTAATTGCTCGACCTGAACAAATCTTACACATCACGGACACACGTTGAAACACATATAAAGTAAACACGCACATACACATACATACAACACATACACATAAAAATACACCGACACACACACACAGCGACACACTTTCAGCATTTCTCTTTAATTACTAAAAATGTACAAAGCGTTAATAACGTGTCTTCGTGAATAATGTTTTTTTCTTCTTAAACTGAGTTCATTAATTGGACTGCGGCCATGTTGGGGCAGAAGTATCAAAGGCTCTCGGTCGATTGTATAGGAATATGTGTATGCTTGTATAATTATCCGAATCTATATATGCTTATGCGTGAATCTATATTTGTATATATGTGTGAGCGTCTGTGCGTTACTGTATCAATGTGTCGAGAATATTCCATCGTATAAATGAGTAAAAATTTCAATTAACGTAAACTTTCAATTATTTTAGCGAGGAACTGGAATCACACAAAGCTACACACACTCATATGCACGCACACACACACAAGCACATACATCCACGTATACAGCTATACATGTCAACACACACCCATATATATCTGTATACGTTCTTACATACACCAGCGTATACACATATTTGCATATCCATATATGAATACACATATAACCACATATATAAAGATATTCATAAGGAGACACATACATGCATACACACCTCCACACATACCCATACATACATACGTTCATACCAGAACGCACATATACATTATATATATATATACACATACATACAAACATATATATAGAGAGAGAGAGTGGGGGGAGAGAGCAACACATCTGCATATACATACACATATTACAACAACAGTTGAATTAAACTATAAATTAAAATAAGTCATTAAAACAACATAAATAAAACACAAAAGCAACAAGCAAAAATATCCCGAAATAGATTTTAAAGAAAAAAAAAACCCACAAAAAAAAAACATAGGAAAAAGAAAAACACCGACAAAGAGAGAAAAACTTTGGGAGGCAAAAAATCAAAAATGGTAAGTGGCGGCGGTATTGGCATTGATTTGGTCGTGGTTGAACTTTTAATGACTGTTCCTCACCTTGAAACATTTATTTTTCAGGATAAATTACATCCTATAGATCTTTTTATCAATTGATTGTTTGGACGAAAATATTGAAACAAATCTGTCAGATTTAACAACAATAGCAATTGTCACCAAAAATGATCGATTTGACGTTTTCTAAAACTTTAATCTTTGATTTTTCAACAAAATTGTAAATTTATTGTGTTGGTGCTTGTTGTGGCTTTAGTTTTATATGTTATTATTATTGGCATTATTATTATTATTATTATTATTATTATTATTATTATTATTAGTATTAGAAGTGGTAGTAGTATTTTCTTATTCTTGTTGATGTGTCTATGTGTATAACTGTGTTCGTCTCGCGTGTGTCTACGTGTCTGTTAGTATGTGTATGTGCGTGCGTATGTGTGAGTGTGTGTTATTTCTTTCTTATCTGATAGCCCCCCACTGTCTGATTGTTCTGATATTTATGCAGACACAACAAAGATCTCCATGCAAACCGACCAACACAAACACACACACATGCACACACACACACACGCACACACACATTCTCTTACAGTAAGGTAGATTAATTAAGCGCATACAACCACGCAGACACGTAGACTCAGACTCATACAGACTCACAGACTCACAGACTCTCACAAATACATAGTTAACACTAGCACTGACATGTAGACGCAGCCGTCAATATTATACACTTTCTTTTATGAATTGATAAATGACTATATACACTTGCAATCAAATATGTGAACGCGCGTCTATTTAAATAAAAGACTGTGTCTATACGAATGTGTAAAAACGCATGATATATCTGTCTAGCCCTTCATATGCATATCAATATACGTGCGTATGCATATATATATATATATATATATATATATATATATATATATATTTATGCACATATACATACACCTATGCATACGCGGTATATTCAAATATCGTATTCTCATTTAGACATATTGATATTTTCATAGTGATGATATATAAGTTGACAGATTCTGTCAAACTTGTCTGTTGATGTTGCTAATATTATTGTTGCTGTTGTTGTTGTTCTTCTTCTTCTCTTTCCTCCTCTCCTTGTTCTGCTGCTACTACTGCACCTATTGCCACCACCTTCGCTACTACTCTTCCCTCCACTTCAGATTTTATTTTCTTAACCCGGAGAATATATTACTATTATTATTAATAATATTAATCTTTTCTCCTATAGGCACAAAGCCTGCAATTTCGGGTGGTGGTAAATCGATTGCATCGACGCCAGCGTTCGACTGGTACTTATTTTATCGACCTCGAAGGATGAAACGCAAAGTCGGCCTCGGCGGAACTTGAACGCAGAGCCTAAAGACAGAGTAAATGCTGCAAAGCATTTTCTCGGGCGTGCTAAAGATTCTGTCAGCTCACGTGTATGATAATGATAATGATAATGATAGTGATAATAAAGATGATAATAATAATAATAATAATAATAATAATAAGGTGGTAGTAGTACCAATAGTTGTCGGGGCCCTGGGAACAGTAAGTAAAATCTTGAGAAGTACATGGAACAAATAGGGGCTGCAATACGGATGGATCACTTGCAAAAAACAGCACTGCTTGGAACCGTTCGAATACTCCGTCTGGTGCTCCAAAAGTAAAGATTGTTACCTTAGTTCACTGGTAGTGAACAGCTGACACCGCAGTACATTTCCAGCGATAGAAGCTGTGCAAAAATAATAATAATAATAATAATAATAATAATAATAATAATAAATAATGATAAAGAAGGGATCTAAGAAGTATATTAAGCAACTCCCTGGTAACTGCAGTCTCCGTGAACTACAAAAGATAACCTTATGGGCACAGCCCATACTCTACGAAAGCACACTCCAGCTAAACTGGAATAAATGTGGTGATAGTTTTAGCATGCATGGCAAAGCAAAAGTGCCCTTGCTACTCTTGGCTTTCGGAGGATGTCCGGCACTAAGACAGCTGAAATAGCTATAATGAAAGGAAACCATAAATGATGATGATATGTGTCTCTACGTTTAACCTTCTTTGACGCTTTGCCTTCAACCAAGCCTAGTATATGAACGCATCTATTCGCCTCTTACGTTAACTGTATTTTTATTTTTATTTCCTCTCTCTCTCTCTCTCTCTCTCTCTCTCTCTCTCTCTCTCTCTCTTTATTCGATGTAACTCGTGAACAGAGAAACCAATGAACCAACCACCAACGTACATCTTCTATTGGTTTCGAAATTTGGCACAAGGCCAGCAATTTAGAGGGAGAGAGGTTAATCGATTACATCAACCCAGTATTCATCTGGTACTTATTTTATTTACCCTGAAATGACGAACGGTAAAACCGACTTCGGCGTAATTTGAATTCAGAAAATGAAGAGTAACGAAATAATCTTTTCTGCTCTAAGCACATGCCCGAAATTCTGAGGGAGAGGTCCAGTCGATTAGATTGATCGCAGTACGCAATTGGTACTTAATTTATCGACTCCGAAAGAATGAAAGGCAAAGTCGACCTCGGCGGAATTTGAACTCAGAACGTAGCGGCAGACGAAATACCGCTAAATTTCGCCCGACGTGCAAACGTTTCTGCCAGCTCGCCGCCTAATCTGCTGTTATTATTGAGAGATATTTCCTAAAATAATTCAAAATAATTCCATATACAATCTTCTATGAAATTCTACCTCATCACACAATCGCATAAAATTCTTCGCCACCGTAAATACATTTCCACACAGAATCATGTACCATTCAACAGGCCATGTAACATAATTCTGCGAAATCAGGATACATATAATTCACGAATACATACACATAATTCCACATAGTTTCGGTTTTACTTATAGAGAGCCAGATATAATTCATTGACAGTTTGAATATTTTACCATACAAACTTGGGAATAATTACAGAAAAATTGGATATAATGGAAGCTAGAATCGGTAAATATTCCATACCCAGAACACCCATATCCTGGAATAGACAATAGAAATTGATTTCAGTGTTTCATTAACAAAATTGTAGTTTTATTAGTGAATTAGTACATATAGAACGTAGAGGACTGCAGGCTAAATTCCATCTCGGGAATATCAATTTAATATACAAATATACACATATATACATGCGTGTACATGCGGGCGTATTTTTCTGTGTGCGTATGAAGGGGGGGATTAAGTGATTGAGAGGAAGTATGTGAACACCGTTTAAATATCATATTCAAGTATAGACAAATGTGTATGTGCGTGTGAATATATGTATGCGTGGGTGATTACCATGTTCGATTCTACAGTGTTTTCTGAAATAGTTTCGCGTTCCTAAATATTTTTGGAGTCAAATTTATTTATGCAATCGGTGTTGTAGCCCATTTTATGTACTCATATATGTGTATGAGTTTGTGTATTTTTGTAAAATATATGAACGTCTGTTTTTTTTCGTTTTACCTTCATTCTTTTAGTACAAGAATCGTTTATAATTTCGCTGTTAAAGCTGTTAGTATGGTAATTAAACCTCATGTTCCTTCTATGACCAGAAACTAAACATCACTATGAATCTTTCTCGGTTACAGTATTCTTCGTCATGATATCCATTCCTTCGATAGCCATGTCGATTTTTCTTTCTGTAGTAAGTTCCCAAACGCTTAATCCCCTTAACCTAATAAATGTCTTAAATTCCTTTTTATATTTTAGCACCTTATTTCCCTATATAACGACTAAAACCATACTAAACTAGCAATTTTAAATATAGGTTTGAAAAATGTAACTTCTCAGGTATATTTCATATTTATTTAGTTATTTCCTCAATTCCTAAAATCTATTGACGGTATAACCCACATAAGTTCCCTTAAAACTGCCATCTCTGCCCCATGTTTGAATTCACACAGTTTCACAATTTTCACAATTTCTGTACAATTCTTCTTGTTTGTCTTCTTTAAACTTTTAACTATTTTTTTTTTTACTTGACGTTTATCCGTAAGCTTCTAACCTATGAATCACCAAGAATTATAAATTTCCCTTAAATAATTCTAAAAAGTTTCCCACAGCATTTATCAGTCACAAACATCGTCATCAAACTCTAGACATTTCCGTCTCGAGTCTTAGGACTCATCGGCCAGGTTACCTGGTTTCCAGCGCGTAGAAGTGATCAAGATGACAATATTCCCCCTGGACGAGTCGCCAGTCTTTCGCAGAATGACTCGCGAACAGCTGATTGGATTGGAACAACGAGCAAGGAAGTGTCTTGGTCAATATCATAACCTACCGCCCCGTCCAGAAATCGAACCACAACACTGCGATTGTGAGGGAAACATTCTAAACACCACGCCAATCATTAACCACTCCCTCTTTCTTCGATATTAAACCAAACACCTTAATATAAACAAGTGGAACCTAACTAGTTTGTCATTTGAATGTTTTTATCTGTGGAGATTACAGACGACGCGAGAATTATCTTATCCCTTAATCAAACACAAAATTAATTAGAAATCTACTTACAGATATATTTCGGGGATCAACAAAAATGTAAGAGAATACCCAGTTACTTTTCAAGCTTTTTAACATAACAAGTCAACGTTTTATAGTGTCTGTAATTTGTAAAGCTAAATAATTTCATATAATTAACTGTACATTTATCTGCGTTATATATATCTTAGATATTCTAATTTACGTTATATTCTATATAGATTTATACTTTTTAATCAACTACGTAGCTGACTGACACATGAAGTCAGTTAAAGTTATATCTTGATAAGTTGTGGTTATTCACAGTTATTTAAATTATAATCTGAGTAGCTGAAGAATTGCAGACAGTAATCCAGAAAACAGAACGCCAAAAAAAGAACATCCGGTTGTTTCCCGGTTAAGAAATGTAGAATGACTTCACGTCACCTAAACACGCCCAAAGGTTTTCAAATAACACTCTGAGATTCTCTGCATCATACTTCTTTCTCGTGAATGTATGTTATATATTCCTTTATACGTTTCAGAAGCACAGACAAGTACCTGCGCTCACAAATGCACACATACAATACAGACCAACACACAGGTGCACAGGAAACCAAACGTACACATTCATCTTTCGCTGCGGCGTAACTATACTAATAGCTCAAAGTCCATATGCTTCAGAGAAAAATTTTAGTCGAGTGCAGAGCTTAATGAGAAAGCAAATAAATGATAATTCCCTGTTCTTTTGTCATTTCTTTAATTTCATATGTATACATACGTATATACATACATATATATACATAAAAAGATACATATATATACATACATACATGCACAGATATATATACATACATACATATATATATATATATATATATATATATATATATATATATATATATATATGTTTGAGGATATTTGTACGTGTTTCAATTAACAGGCTACAGATTTTTAGTGAGAAGATTGGAGGTCATGTGACGTGTGTGAAATATATTCTGTGTGGCTGGTGACGTTCAACTAAAAATAATGTCTACCTCGAAGCATGGCAGCAGACATTGGAAAAAATTACCGATTAGAAAGATAATTCATTTAGAAGAATTATGCAAATTAGAATAGTATTTTGAAAAAAAAATGTTTTCCCTGAACATAAAAATATAATGATTTTGGTATATTACTTTCAGTATATCTGTCATTGTTAATGCGTATGGCTATACATGTGTGTGTGTGTGTGTGTGCCCGCGTATACCTATCTACAAACGTGTATGTATAAACATATATATATATATATATACATATACCCACGCATAAACACCCAAACACAAACACCGTATGTACAACCTGAAATGCTGACGCATAGGCACACGCTCATACGTATGCATACATACACACATACATACATACATACATACATACATACATACATACATACATACATACATATATATACGTATTTATGCATGTATGTGTGTATATATATATTATGTATATATATTATGTATATTATATATATCTATTATGTATATTATATATATATTATCCATATTATATATATATATTATATATATATATATATATATATTATATATATTATGTATTATTATTATTTTAATGTATATATATATATATATATATATATATATATATATATATATATATACACACAGTTGCATCAGTTTGAAGAACAGGAGTTTTTGATGATTCAGTACTAATTATTTCCGTATGTTTCCTTTCTTTCCATTTCCAACTTGATATGAATACAAAGAAATGTGAGCTCTTCAAAAAGTTGTAAGTCACTTCTCAGAAAGCTTTTAATTAAGCTAATGAAATCATTAAAGGTTTCAGTCAGTCTACAAATATAAAGTTAATTGAAGTACATTCGTTGTTTAATTTTTGTTTTTGTTTTTTTTTCTCTCAACGAATGGAATATTTGCATTGTAGACAACAACGAGTGCGATCTTAGGCATGGAATATTTGGTAGGGTACGAGGATTATCTAAAAGTGGAATCGCATCTAAAAGACAATGAATCTAAAAAGTTGGTAATCATATTATCTCAATATTTCCCCGATTATATAAACTACACCTCAATGCTGTTCCCTAACGTCCAAAGTTGCATCTTCATGTTAATCGAATCCTAAAAGTTTTCTGTTAAGTGTGTGGTTATAGACGCGGGTGTGGCTTATAAGTGCAGGCGTGGCTGTGTGGTAAGAAGCTTGCTTCCCAAACACAACGTTCCCGATTCAGTCCCACTGAGTAGTACTTTGGGAGAGTATTCTCTACTGTAGCCCCTCGGGCCCATCAAAGCCTTGTGAGTCGATTTGGTAGATGGATATCGAAAGAAACCCGTCGAAGATGTGTGTATATATATATATATATATATATATATATATATATATATATATATATATATATCCATGTTTCTGCTTGTCTCCCAAACCCGCCTAATATCCGGTGTTCGTTTGTTTGCAAGCCCGTAACTTAGCGACTCGACAAAAAGAATCCATTGGAATAAGTACTAGGATAAAAAAAAATAAGACCTGCGGTTAATTTTTTTCAACTAAACCTATCAAGGTAGTACTCCAGCAAGGCCGCAATCCAATAACTGAACCAAATAAAAGATACAAGATGAAAGTTTTCGAAATCTAGAGAAAGTGCTGTCTGCTGCAATACTTGCACTATCTTGTTTATTCATTCCTGCATTTGGTCCCAGTCGCTGCTACACATAAATGTCCACGATCTGCTCAAAATCAGTTGGCATAGTCTTTTCCAAAATTTTCTTCAAATCTTTACTGCTCATGACAAACTTTATCTAATGAAATGGAACGTCTCTTGTTGCAGAAATGGAACCAGAAATCATGATATACACTCTTGGATCCATTCGCTCTCAGGACAATTCTGCTTCTGTATGACTTTGTGTTGCAATGAAATTTAATATCGATTAAGTCGACCATAAAATATTACGACTGTTGACGACCAAAACTTTAATGCATAACGAAACTAAACGAATATATGGGAGTTCATTGGGCGAATAGGACGCTTTGATTTGCTCTAAAACCATTCTAAAATTCCAGAAGGAGTCACTGTATCTTTGGTCGTGGTGATACCAAACTTCATGTGATATTAGTGTCGAACGTCGTTTGAAGTACCAACGATGGTTATTTACATATTCTTCATCGATGAACGATGAATTTATCGATCTTGCATGTCAGCAGTTTATGACTGCTTGTTGAAAAATGTTTAAAACAGCTACAATTTCCGAATAGAAATCTATATTTCTCAACACGGATATAACGTAAGAACGTCACAACATTGAAGTGTTCTGCTTGAGAACGCATCTCGTATGGACGCATAGAAAAGATGCTTCTTCAAGAGGAAACCGCAGTGTTCTAGTTTTCTTACAGTATATCCACGATCAGAGAGATATACAGATTGCTGTTCTAAACTAATACCGAATTTGTCGTTAATAACGGGTTTTTCACTCCACTGAATATGTTCACGGTATGTTCATCAATGACTACATCCCATAATTCAGCAGCCATTGCCCAAATACGCGATTGTAGCAGATGCAGTTGGAACATTCTAGATCTTGTCTCTCATGGTAAAGGTTTTTGTATACCTGACTCATAAGATTTCAGATAAAAATAATCAATAGTTATTATCGGTTCTTAATAGTTTAGTTTATTGGTAGCTTGTAATACTGAATATTAAAATTCAAATATATGTTCCTAAATTAATGTTCAATTAAATGACGTTCATTTTTATGACTTTAATATCAATGTCATTAATTGTATAATATTAATTAAAATGTTTAAACTTGCATAATTCAAAAGTGCAAAAATTTAATATTTAAAAAAAAATTCATTTGTAGCTTCAATCATAAATAAATCAATAGACAAAATCATTAACAGTTAATTATCAATACATTCTGGTTGTGTGTGTATATACGTGTGGGTGTGCGAGTATCATATTGTAAGTATAACTTGATAATTTTATTTGCATATGTGTACATACACACATATATGTACATTTCTTTGTATATATGCACATATATATATATATATACATACATATATATATATATATATATATATATATATATATATATATATATACATATATATATATATGAACAAAAAGTTAAATTTTCATCATAGGGTGTCCAATGCTTTCGTATCCATGACAATACAAAGATAAATTTAATTTTTCAAGTCTCTTCTGCAACCACCAGTCATCCTTCCGAGTCTCAGCATTTCGTAACGCCCCTTGCCAGCCATGTGTGGCACCTCAAAGATCAAAGAACCCCACATAATATCAGGTGGGAGATCATAGAACATTCAGACTCATATATTAATGGGATTGGCGATGCAACATCTGCATCGGAAACAGAACCAAAATTCTCAACAACTGTTCTGGGCCTGGCGCGTGCAAAAAACGTAAAAATGTTTTCTCAAAATGTCTTCATTTCAAGCACTACCTACTGGAAATTGGATCACCCAGTTTGCAGCTTAGGCTATTCTGAGGTCTTCAAGATTTTGATTATAGCTTCTATTTATCCTTTGGTCCTGGGGAGATAAGCTGTCCTTAACGTTTTTGTGGGTCAATCATTAGACCTCGTTTTCTGAGCATTTCCTCACGTCCGCGAGGTGAAAAGTTATATTGCCTTTGTATAGAGTCTGATGAGCTGTCAACAAGACTAGCTTTCACGAAACAATTGGTCACTCTATGAACAGAATTAAAGTTTTTGTTTTAATATTTATTGGTCTATTCTTTAGACTCTACTTCTTTTTCTGATAAATGTTGTATTGACAAACATATATATATAGATAGATAGATAGATAGATAGGCACACCTAGTGTATTGCCTCACTATGTAGAGTCCTAGTTATAAGGTATACGGTAGTAGGTAATTTAAAGGTAAAACCGCGGTTTAATATATAGAGAAAATAAGAAATGACGCAATAATTAACATTTCCTATCTTCTCCCCCCCCTCTCTCTGTATTTATATATATATATATATATATATATATATATATATATATATATATATATATATATAGGCAGCGAGCTGGCAGAATCATTAGCACGCCGGGCGAAATGCTTGGCGGCATTTTACTATTTCGTCACTCCTAACATCCTTAAGTTCAAATTCTACCGAGGTCGACTTGGACATTCATACTTTCGGGGTCAATAAACTAAGAGCGAGGTAAGCATCGGAGTTGATGTAATCCACTTAACTACTCTCGTTAGAATATTAAAGCTGTACCCCTCCGTCAAGCCATGTCGAGCCAGTGTGGAAGGGTAGGCGCATGAAAGGAGTATGACCTCAAACTGGAATTGACGGGCTCCACACCAGATTGTGGTTGGTGAACAGAACATAATGACGCCTTCGTGCTGCAATGGACTGAACTTATGTAATCCAATCACTTCCAATCTGCTCCATATTATGTAAACTGATCCTTTCACGACACGTTACGGCACAAATAGTCTTCAAAAAAATATGTAAATAGATGGTATATGAAGGAATATTGAGAAATAGCGTTTTGTGCTACATAGCTATGTTGTAGACAAGAAATTTTGTGTGTGTGTGTGTGTGTGTAACGAGAGAGAGAGAGAGAGAGAGAATATGTGTGACAGGGAGACAGAGTAACAGACAACCAGCGTCAGAGTTAAAAACCAAAGATACATTTTGTAGAATTCATGCTTTAGTAAAGTAGAGAGAGAACCGACTTACTTTCCTGAATATTTGAGATTTTAGAATTTAATTATTTACTCTCCAAATTTATTTCACTTCTATAGAAACTTCTTTTGATTTTTTTATCTTCTGGATATTTCATTCAAAAAATTCTCTCTCTTTTCCAGTAAATTTATATAAGTTATATATTTATAAATACGTGTGTGTGTGTGCTGGGTATTGTCTGTGTGTGCGCGCGTAAACATATATATATATATATATATATATATATATATATATATATATATATATATATATGTGCATATATATTTATGCATATATATATATATGCATATATACATATATATATATGTGTGTGTGTGTGTGTGTGTGTGTGTGTGTGTGTGTGTGTGTATAAATATGTTTACATATATATTCAAATTCCCCGTCTATTGAATTAGATCTGTTCAGACCAGCTTGTCTGATTCCAAGAATTCACCAGATCTCAAAAATTCTCACACCCCAAAGAGTTCCACACCTAATCTGTAAAAAACCAACGAACAATATCGGACCATTAAGTATGTATGAAGTAAGTAAACGGTTGAGACGCTATCATTTATACCTGATTCAATAACTATCGTAAAAATAAGAATGGCTGCAATAACAATGACAACGACTTCGTTCTTCGTCAGAGGTTGGTGTAAATCTAATACAGCTTTCATTATTGGCTCCAAAACAAGGAAATCAATCGAACTTTAAACTCCACTGTAAGGCTTGACCGTATAAAATATTAACGGCCGCCATTATTGTCAGCTTCAAGAAAGCCAAAACAATTATGTTAATGAGATTTCACTGCCACATCTATAAGATGCTTGGCTAAGTTCAACGAAAGACGCGTACATATATATATATCTAAGTACATAAATGTGTATGTGTATGTATATATGTGTGTGTGTGAGTGTTTGTGTGTGTGTATATGTGTATATATGTATATTTATATACTGGTATACACATAAGTATGTTCATGGATATTTATACAAATATATGTATATCATATATTTTTTTTATACATCTCCTATATGCATATATGTAATGTGTATATATATATATATATATATATATATATATATATATATATATATATATATATATATAAATATATATATATATTAGTGTGTATATAGATAGATAGATAGATAGATATGTGTGTGTAGATAATAAAGAGGTGGAACCTAGTTGAAATAAGTGTTTTTGACGAAATATATCAGACAGATTATGTAGTAGACATAATGCATTCAATTACAGCCTTGTTCATTTATGTATATCTAGGTGTGCTTTCAGTGTGTGTGTGTGGGTGTGGATAAAGTCATTGGTGGAAGGACGTAAGCGACCCTACGATCAAAGAAAAACTGGAATTCATTTGAATGTAAACAGATTAATGGCAGGATCAGTGAGTCTGGCAGAATATGTAAATAACAGTATCCATATATATACATATACATAAATACATGAATACATACATACATAGATATATGTATGTATATGCATATATATATATATATATATATATATATATATATACTTATGTATGTATATGTCTGTGTGCTGTGTAAATATGAAAGAAGCTATAATTCTGAGCACGTGCTGTCCTGATATAATAATTACTGCTGAAAAAAAAAAAAAAGAAATAAAAGGTGTGTTTGCGTGGCGGCCATATTGAATACAGAGTGTTTCGTGAAATCACAAAGAAAAGGATGTTGTGTATGGGCTGGATTTCGTATTTGAATAAAGAACATAACCACATACGGAGAACATTGTAACACACGTACTCATTTCCCTTCTCAAATGTTTGCAATAATAATGGTTTAAAATGTTGGACAGATGGCCTGTAATATCGAGAGTGGTGAGGGAGTAAAGTGGATGACACCGACCCCACTACTTAAATGGTACCTAGGCCGATGGTACTCGACAGCACAAGGGGAAAATCAACTTTGCTGGAATTTGAACTCAGAACGTAAATACTCCTTTCTGTTATAGGCAAAATACCCAAGATCTTGTTGGAAGAGCTAGTCGTTTACGTCACCTCCAATGTTCAGCTGATAGTTATTCTATCGAATCCGACAGATGGAAAGCAAAGTCACCGCAGATGCAATGGAATTCAGAATACATAGCGTCGGAATGTCGATGCCATGCATTTTGTTCAGCAAAGTGAACTACATATTGAATGCGACTTTCAAAGCTATCGAAAGACCAGCGTGGCTTGCTTCAGTTTTGGCTCCCCACCTTCCTTAATATTCACTCTTCTGTGACCGTTGTCTCACTCACTGGCTTCAGCTACAGTTCACGATTGACTTAATAGCACCATCTGGAGAGAGTTTTCTAGTCGTGTTTCTGGACGGTAGAGACCACTCAAGCAAGGAGTTGTTGTTGGCTAAGAAGGAACCAAGTGTTGGTGGTTTGGTTGGTATTTATTGCAGGAATTTGTTTAGCTAACGTTAGAATGTTCTGCGATCTTTTTCTACTTAAATTTAATTCAGAAGGTTTTTGAATAACCAGGATCAACTGAGATGAAAAGATAGTTGTGTTCTTATGTGCTGTGAACACGGCTTTTGTAGTGGACAGATGAGACGAACGCCTAGATTTGTGTGACTCGTAAGATCGATACTGACATCGTTTCGATAAAATTGGTGGAATATTTTCCACATTGGTCAAATAATATATTGCTCACGGGGACATTGGAGAAAATAGAGAATAGAATACGTACACACACACACACACACACACATAAATATAAATGTGTGTATTTATATATGTGTGCGTGTGCATATGTATGCTATACCTAATGTATTTGTATATACTTATTTCTGTGTCAGTTAACTAATTGAAACCTATATTCCAACAGAATAATTGGAGTACACACACACACACCCACACACACACACACACACACACACACACACACACACACACACACACACACACATACACATATGGATATACGTATAGATATGAACACAGGCATAAACCTTTGAATTGTATATATTTACCTGCAAGGTAAAAATTATTGATATATTTCAAATTAAAAACTATATAGTACCTAAAGGTTTGTAGAACCATAATCTCCAGCTATAGGTGTGTGGATGCCCGAGTGTATTTCTCTGTGTGTTTATGTGTGTATACGTATATATGTATGAACGTATACAAACAGTATTAAACAAATGAAATCCAAAATATTGCTAGATAATTCCCTTATGTCTTTTAATATTTATTTCTGGAAAGTTCATAAGTACTCCATGCTTACCTACATATGCTTAAGCCATGACGTCCCTAAGCACGATCTCTAGTTGTAAGTTCAGGAATAGATACATTATAAATGTATGTGAGTGAGTCGTGTGCATGTGTGTACGCTTGTGAGTGGATGCATACCGAGTGCCAGAACTTGGGGCCCTTGACCCTATCAGGCATTCGCAAGGATCGTGACATAATATAAAATGTAGCTTCATATGTTACGATGGCGTAGAGCATCCCACTAGACATCTGGTCACGAGCGGATTCCTCCACCGCATCAAGTACAGAAGAGAAATAAAGCAGGACGTATAATCGACTTGAGTACAGGACAAATACTTTCTGTATCCGCTCCGGCTGGATTTGAATTCACCACACAAACTGTCGGAGCGATTACCGCAGAGAAAACTATCATCGCTGTCTAACCAGTTCTGCAAATTGTTGCTATATATATATATATATATATATATATATATATATATATATAAAGAGAAAAAGAGAGAGAATATATATATATATACATAAATATATGTATTTGTGTGTACGCGCGAGTTTATGAGCGTGGGTATGTGTATCTATGTATATATATGTATACATATATATGTGTGTATGCCTATATATATATATATATATATATATATATATATATATACATATACATATGTCTGTGTGTGTATATATAAGCGTATGTATTTGTGTATGTGTGCGAGATTATGAGCGAGTGTATGTGTATCTATATATATATATGTATGTATATATGTGTGTGTATGTATGCATATATATAGACACGTATATAGACATTGATGCCCACACTCACAAACACACAAATATAGCTATTCAGTGAGCTGATGTATTTAAGACGGATCTCAGTCCACTCCACCGGGCAGCATTAGCATAACATTGTTACTGTCCACTCAGGTCCAAATATCTGATCAAACATAAGAAATGTGCTTAAAGGCACGGCATACACACACACACACACACACAAACACGTACATATATACATCTATGTGTATATATACACATATATGTATAAATGTGTGTCTGTATGTATAAATTTGTTATATAACAAATAGTTCTCCAGTACATGTATATACTTCCAGTATTTCTTGATACGATTGGGAATGCTTCTGGCAAAACAAGAATTTAGCCGTATGCGTAATAATTCGTATATGTGTACATACATACATATGTATGTGTATATGAGTGTGTGTATGTATGTGTGTGCATGTGTATATATGTGTGTGTATATATATATATATATATATATATAGAGAGAGAGAGAGAGAGAGAGATAAATATATTTATACATATATGTGTTTATATATATATATATATATATATATATATATATATATATGTATGTATGTATGTATGTATATATATATATATATATATATATATATGTATGTATATATATATATATATATATATATATATATGTATGTATGTATATATATATATATATATATATATATATATATGTATGTATGTATGTATGTATATATATATATATATATATATATGTATGTATGTATGTATATATATATATATATATATATATGTATGTATGTATGTATATCTATATATGTATGTATATATATATATATATATATATATATATGTATGTATGTATATCTATATATGTATGTATATATATATGTATATATATATATATATATATATATATATATATATATATATATCTGTGTGTAAGTGTATACATAAATATTTAAATGATATATACGCATATATCAGTACTTATATATAAATTTATATGTTTGTGTGTTTGTGCATGTGCTTATATGTGTGTGCGTATATATATATATATTTATAATTATGGCTAGATTGACATAGTGTATACGTAATGTCTAATGATGGTGTTCGAATTAATGGGTCGTATTATGCATACATAGAAACACGTCTGTGTGTGCTTGTACATGTATGTGTATGCATCTGTGTGTGTGTAGATGTGTGTATATGCGCTTGTCTGCATGTCCGTGTGTAAAGAATATTTTATTTATGTACTTCTGTGTTGCGTTTTAGCATAAAGCTACTCACGGATTATTCTTTACAGCTCTAGCACAATTATTTTGATGGCGATAGAAGTGAAGCCGGCATCTCGGCGCCAACATTAGCACACCTTGCTCTCTGACTGTCCACTGATCTACTGAGCAGAAGGAATCGACAAAGACAATTTCTCTAAATCTATTCAAAGAACTGCTATTGTGCATGCATGTTTAAAGAAATTGCATGGAACCATCCTTCTCCTCCTGGCCTTCCCCTCGCACTACCACCAATTGATTTCATAACATCTATCGCTCTACCGTTCTCAGAAGTTGTACACACACACACATATATATGTATATATCTAACTTTCTATTTACCTGCATCTATCTTTCTAGCCATTCATCTACTTTCTTATATATATATATATATATATATATATATATATATATATATATATATATACAATATGTGTATATATATATATATCTATATATATATATATATATATATATATATATATATATATATATATATATATATACATGTGTGTGTATGTGTATATATATATATATATATCTCTCTCTCTATATATATATATATATATATACATGTGTGTGTGTATATATATATACACACACAAAGAAATGTATATATATATATATGTGTGCGTGTGTGTAGATAGATAGATAGATAGATAGATAGATATAGATATGGGCATATCGATATGTCCTGTGTTTAGGTTGGTGTGGGTCTCTATTGTGTTTCTCCCTTCTCTGTGTTTGCGTGTTATATTAGTTAACTGATTACTAGATACAAACTAACTGCAGGTTGGCCCCAGAAAACCTTGTAATTCTCCGTTTTGTCTCGAAAATATTCTAGAAATGACTTATTCCTGAGTCATTGTAGTCATAATGTTGAGTGCAATGAAAAGTTCAACGTTATTCTTTACTTAATGTCAATACATAATCATATCTTTTGGCTGTGTCAACCTAGTTTTATGTCTCCTCAGTCAATGTACCACTAATAACTAACTGTGTAGTACTAAAAACGATACACAGCAATTTGACATTACAGGGTTCTATATTGGTACCGATAAATCTATTTGCATAGACCAATGATATGAAGATATTCGGAGATCAGGATTTCCCATGGCGAGTCACATAATAGATGGCAGAAGTGAAAAAATGAAAATGGAGGGACGTGATTAACGTTAAAGAAAAATGCGGAGTAAAAGTGAGAATCCCTCCTTACTGTTTCCATTTTGTCATCGAAGAAATTTACTTCCGGTTTCTACCACCTTGCCTAAAATATTTACTTCCTCTTTTTAAGTTTTACCCCATTCTTTTGTTTTCACTTCTGCCGGCCTTTATTTGACCACAACGTCGAATGATAAGTTAAACACCAAACTTTAAAATCCTCTAAAGTAAGCGAGTTTGTTCACAGCCACGAATTCTCTGAAATTAACCAGAAATACGTGACTGACAGATAAGGATTAAATTTGGAAGAAATTATTTCTAAAGTTGCTTGTATGTAGCTCAGTCAAAGGTGGCGGATCAGCGCCCATAACTTTTTATGGTGTTACTGAGACAGGCGCTGAAGTTATTTATTAGAACAGAAACTAAGAGTTTATCCTTCGACTAATGTCTCAAGCCTCTGCGATCTTCGAGCGAGAACTTTAGCGAAAAGAACGCCGTGGTGTGAAACTCAAAGCAAGCACGTAACGAAATTTTTAGTTCTAGTTTCAACTTTGAAACATATCCACTAAAGCATGTACTGCCTTATTTTCTCTCATTCGTCCCACATGAATCAACAGACGTATATGTTTACATAATCATGCGTACATATATATAAATATAAACATACATACGTACACAAGCACACAAACACGTATAAACGAATGAATATATATATATATATATATATATATATATATATATATATATATATATATATATATATATATATATAACTACACCAGCAGACACGTACGCAAAGTAATTTTAACTCAACGGTTACGTACTACTTGCAAGCTGGCAAGATGTTTCATCTGGAGATCAACAAAGTAAGTCCAGAGAATTCAGATTATAAAATGTAACTCGTTTATTAACATCATAGTCGGGAGAAACTGGTAAACAGCTTTCCCGAACTCCGGCTGAAACATCTTGCAAAATGTAATTAAACATTTAAACACATAAATACCACAGACTACATCGAACACGTACGCAGCATTTTATGATTCGCAAACACCGTAGCCTTATGATTAAGGTTACGCTTATTATAATTATTATTGGTAGTAGTAGTAGTAGTGGTAGTAATATTATCATTAGTGTTGTTGTTTTTGTTGTTATTACATATATCTGAGTATGTTAACATATGTATTTGTGTGATGCACATCAAACATGACAAGCACACACAAACACACATGTACCTAAATACATACAAACATGCATATATATATATATATATATATATGTATATATATATATATATATATATGTATATATATATATATATATATATATATGTATATATATATATATATATATATATATATATATATATATATATATATATATATATATACATACATACATATATATATGTATATATATTTATATACATTTACGAAAACGTACATATACACAGGCATATATATATATATACATACAAATATATGTCTATATTTTCACATATATGTATATATATATATATATATATATGTATATATATATATATATATATATATATATATATATATATATATATATGTATATATATATATATATATGTATATATATATATATATATGTATATATATATATATATATATATATATATATATATATATATATATACATACATACATACATATATGTGAAAATATAGACATATATTTGTATATTTAAGTTATATATACAGAAATTTATATATACGTATTTTAATTATAAGATTATACTAATATATTTACATATATATATATATATATATATATATATATATATATATATATATATATATATATATATACATATATATATTTATATGTATATATATATCGGTGGTGAGGTGCTTTAGGTACAGACGGTTCAATAAAATACCTGTGATAGATTTATCTGAAAAGATTTAACTCTTTGCTTTGAGTGGAGAATAATTCTTTATTCATATATCGATATAGCGGATATCACGATCTCATACTTTCTGATATCATATGAAAAAATAGATATAATCTATAGGACACGCTGCTGTAAATCAGACACATAACAAGAATAATAAACTAATATATAATTATATATTTGGGTTTCTCTGTGTGTGTGTGCCTACGTATGTGTTTTGTCTGTATGTACGTACACATCACAATATAACGATGTCATACAAAAAATAAGGTTTTTTTTTTTCCATATGGCTAAGAGATAATGAAAGAATTTATTTGGTTTGTGTATATGAGATGTAACGTGGTGATGTTGGTCGTGATGTTGGAGGCAGTGATGCTGGTCGTGGTTGTGATGGCAACGTTGACAACGACAATTCCGATGGTGTGTTTTATGATGACGAGATGACGATTATGATGACGATGATGACGTCGACGACGACTATATCGACGATGATGATGATGGTTATACTCATAACCATGTTGCCGATTGTTAATGATGTTGGTCGCAGAAGTAGCAGCGGTTGTATTAATGAGACAGACGATGTTGAGAATGACCGTTGGTCAAGTACTCACCATTCCCCGTAGAAGTAATGACATGGCTTGTAGCTTTCCTGACATTCCTGTCCAGATTCGCCAAAAGGACACCTTTTATGTCTCAATTTTTCTTTTGTTCTAGTTCTTCGTCCAGCGGTTCGAGCTGGTCGTTTTTCAAAAGCATTCTATTTCGCTACCAGACCATCCGTGATGTAGAATCAGATACTTTCACATCTGAAAGTAGTACTCCCTTCTAAATCTGCAATATGTGTATGTAGGGACCAGCCCCATCCAAATGTAGAAGCAGTTCCCTTTTCTGGATCTACGACGTCTGAATTTGTTGCAACCGACCTTTCTTCATCTGGAAGCAGTATTCCGTTGTGGATCTAATTCTTTTTTTCTGTAAGTAGAGACAGACTCTGGCAAATGTGGAATCGGTGTTCCGTAGTGGGATGAGGATATCTGAGGGTATAGCAACCAGAACCGCCTCGGGATGTAAATAGTTACTCCTTTGTAAATCTAGGATATTTCTTTTTGTACTAACAGGCACCTTTTCTATAAGTAGAAACAATACTCCATTGTGTGTCCATGGTATC